>NC_056727.1:38633690-38933690 GCF_019279795.1 Protopterus annectens | reverse complement strand
TTCAATGCAAAAAATGTATTTTCATCTCTTATAGTAAAAATGATGTTTTGGCTAAGTAGCACAATAATAGAAACATCCTAAGCATGCACTCAGTGATGAGAGACCTGGTCACACAAGTTGATAGCAACCTTACCTTTGATCACCATGTCTCCACAGTGGTAAGAAGGGCATTCTGTATTGCTCTTCTCATAAGTATGGGCATTGCCTCCAGAAAAAAAAATGAGCTATAACCTCCCTGTATTCTTCTCTCATCAGTGTAATAACTGAAAAAAATGCCCCTTTTGGTATGTACCTTTCCAAGCACCTGCAGCAATTGGAGTGACCACAAAAATTCCTCACATGGAGAATTCAAGGTCTTCAGCATCTGTCATATGTGGATTGGCTGAAATCACTGTCATTTTATTCTGTTTCATGCAGACTAGTCAGAGGCTATCTCTGCCTTTTGTATAAGGCAATCTCTGACCCTGCTTTACTAGAAATTTTGGAAATGCTGCATATCCGTATATCCAATGGCTCACAGGTTACTCTCTCTAAAGACCTTAATGTGGTATGGGACAATACAAAAACCTGCTGGATGGACAGATTTGCCTCCCAGAGGTTACCACACCTGTGGAAAAGACTCCCATTTCATGTAAAGCAGATCAACTCTTAGGCTTTCTTCAAGAGCTATCTGGATAACTGGATGGGTAATCGTAAATGCACCCGGGGGTTCCACCTGTGTCTCTCTTGGACAGGGGCAATAGATGTTGATCATGGAAACAAGGGCAGCACTTGGCTAGGCTTGTATGGCCTCTAGGGACATTAGTCTAGTAACTTCTTTTGATCCTAAGATCCTGTTACAGAAATGTTAACAAACTGGGAGGGCTCTCTTAGATTGTGTTAGTCCTAAGTGAGCATTGTGTGTTCAATTGTTTTGTGTTAACAATGGGTGCACAGATGTTATTTTGAGAGAATAATTTTTCTGTGTGCGACAAATGTGTTTTGTCTTTTTTCTGCTTCATGTCATATAGGATCATGGCACCCAAACCATCAGTTCCACGCAAGCAGCTGTTCAATGAAGCTAAGATTGAGGTCATCAATGTAGCCTTACATCACCATGGATCCTTTCTGCCTGACAGAGGCAGAGGTGATATTTCTGCTTGAAAAAGCATATTGCAGCAGGTGATTGCTGGCATAAATGCAGTGGGCAGCTGCTCCAGAAACTATAATCAGGTGAGGGATTGTGCTACTGATATGATTTACAGCAGCCCACAATAGGGTATCTTCAGAGGCATGTGAACAGATGTCTTTGGGGGTGGACCTGCTACTGAATCACCACTCACTGAAAATGAGGAGTTCTGTCTACTGCCAGAGATCCCAACAGCTCAGCAGAGGGTTCACACATATTCCTTGATGTTAGTGCTGATGACAGGCCAAGCGTGTCCCAAGAATAACTTCAAGTATGCTATATATAAGGCATTTACTGCCATTCTAGACAACTCTTAAATGTGTTAATACATGTATAGTTCTGATATATTTGTAAACATTGAGACATTGAGATGTGTGGCTTTGAAGAGATTGTTCTGGGGGATGGTCAGTCTGATTGATTCTGAGATATTTCTTGAGCGGAAAATAGTCCAAACTTTATTCTCTTGTCCTTGCATTATTTGCATTGTGATGCTTATAAGCCTTCTTTCCACCATGTTCCTTTTTTTTCAGAGACATTAGAATTACTTCCTGAAAGACCACTTGCGCATGGTAAGCACAAACTGTCTTTGCTTAGTAACACCCATTAGTTAGATGTGAGTCTGAGACAACAGTAATTATTGTATTCTTTTAGAATCTGAAATTGTTTAAAATGATTCTTTAAAACAAAGTTTGGATAATTTCTTGCCCTTATTTCTCTCATTCTTGTGTTTGTTGCTTATTATCACAGGTGATCCTGAAAGTGGGTAGGTGGAACTTGTACTATCTGATGTCAGAGTGTTGGTGAGTTCTGAGGTTGATGGTGGCAGAATACAGGCACAATCAGGGGGTGCAGAGTTTCATTCTTCTGGCGTTATTTTGGACATAGTCAGTATGTCTACTCATACCCATTCCGATGAGTTCTCTGTTATCGGGCAGGTTGAGGGTTACACAGTTGATTGGGGTAGTGTGGTTACTCCAGTTGCACAGCTGGTTGAGTCTGCATTTGGGCCATTGTGAAGGCATGGTACCACACAGGAGGTTTGCTACAGGTACTCAGAGAAAGACTACTGCCCACCCTTCTTCTAATGCTGGTGTGTAATTATGCCATCAGATGTATGTATATCATAGGCTGTCATGGAGGCACATGTATGCTCTATCAGGGCCTCTAAAAAGATCCTAAACATGGGTCATTCTGAGATGTGTGACTGCTTTAACCATGTGGGTGACTCCTTGGATAGGATGAGTGAAACACTGGCTATGGCATTGTCTGTCTGTGGAACATCATTTTGGGGACGGTTGGCATCCCAGTTCATGCAGCTGCCCTACATCCAGTTCCAGTTGTATGTGTGTGCCACTGGCTCAAATCTATGCTGTTGTCTGCTCCATTAGTGATTGAGCTGTCAATACACAGACATGATAGGCCACAGGGTTAGGGACTTGGATGTAATCTTGAATAGAGCTCATCCAGCAGACATTGCTCACATTCAGGTAGCATCTTTACTTCAAACAGGGAATGTGGAAGTTGCAGTGCAATTCCTGGCAGATGCAGTTTGCGTGGTCGAGAGTGATGTTACTGAAATTACAACTCTACCACGCAAGGCTGACACCTGTCCAACATGACAGGACATAGTGCTAGCACAGAGCTTGAGTGTGTTCATGCAGACACACACACACACACACACACACACACACACACACACACACACACACACACACAGACACACTCACACACATTTCCCAAAAAACTGTCCATACCACCTCACAAACATGCAAGCTATGCAAACCTCAGTGTTGATTGGTATACATCTTCTGCTACTGGACTGAGATATTTTTGGCTTTACTGAATGTTCTGTGTTTCTTACTTGCACACACTCATGACTTTGTAGTCAGCCTCGCCTCCAGCTTCCCTTCACCATGTGCAAATGATGATGACTGTGCCATGCCCTTTGTTCATTCTGTTTTGACTTAGCATTGCACATATGTCTGATGCACAAAGTAAATAGCTAAGTGAGTCTTTCTCACAGTTTTAATTTTGTGCATATGTATTAGAGAAGAAAATTTGGGATGTTTTTGTATAATTGTTCTGTTGACTGGATTGTATACAGTGTGTATGTGACCAGCTAGATGCATGTTATGTCACACAATGCATAGCTGCATAATGTAGTTATCAATCCTGTAAGCTGATAATGCATTTGTTATACACCTCACACAAGTTCTGCTTGAGTACATTTATGCCAAATAGTATTCAGACATATCAGCTGATCTCATCTTCTTACACATCTGTTCATATGCTACAGGTTCCCCACTTGACATAAATACAGGTACAAGTCATGTATTTATGATGGCTGTCTCTGTCTGATGCTATCAGTACACAGACATTACATGGAAAAGTGAAGTTTGTGACCATTGGCTGGCATCAGTTTCTCTGTATGTGCTTAGGTTGTTATGTGTATTCCTTAGCTAGTAAGTGTGCATGCTATCCTTTGCTTCTTAGGTGGTAAGTGTGTGTGTGTGCTGTTCTTTGCCTCTTGGACAGATGGAATACTGTCTATGATCCCTTAGCAGATGGATGTTATCCCTCAGAATCCTTGCTTGTATGTGCTGTAGGTGCTGGCCCTGCTTGTGGCCTAGGAATGTTTGGTCCTGGCCCTTGCTATTTCTGTCGCAGTTGTTTCCTCGAGATGATATTGTACAACATGGCAGACTGCGAGTTTCAGCACAGGTGCCTCGGTCATACTACATGACACCCCTGATATGGCTAGATGGTGTAACTGTGACTTATGGTTTCTCAAAGCATTTTCAAAATATGAATATTGAAAGTTCATAACCATTGTTTGTTGATGCTTTTACTGGGCAACTGAGGCAGAAACACAAAGCGTGTTAATTTGTTTAAGACAAATAAATATTGGAGTCTACAAAGTGGTGAGGAATGTCGTGTGTGTGTGTGTGTGTGTGTGTGTGTGTGTGTGTGTGTGTGTGTGTGTGTGTGTGTGTGTGTGTGTGTTTATATGTGTGTGTGTGTGTGTGTGTATATATATATATATATATATATATATATATATATATATATATATATATATATATATATATATATATATATATATATATATATATATATATATATATATATATATATATATATATATGTGTGTGTGTGTGTTTACATATATGACTATATATATATATTTTGTTTCTTCCTTTTCCTCTGAAGTGGGGAAAAAGGAAAAAAAAACTACATTCACTTAGCCCTCCTGTTTCATGAGTATTGCAAATAATAGGCTCTAAGTGAAGAAGATGCAGTTTTAATTTACATTTTTATACTACTTTTGTCAGATGATCATGAACATTGCTGCTTCCACCACAAATTGCTAAATGAACTTGACAAGATTAATGTGTTTCTAAAAATAAACTGATAATAAAAACATAGCAGTGCAAACAGTGACAGCAAGATACAGAGAGTGTGATGGCTCTTCTCTGCTAATTTCCACATCTAAAGGATAAGCTGTTGTTTGAAGTTAATGCACCTCCTGCTACTTCTCACTAAAACAGTCTTAATTCTCTATGTATTCAGGAATTTCTAAAGTCATCAAAATTATTGTTTTCCGAAATCATCTTCCTGTACCAATATCTATCTATTTATATATTTATCTATGTGTGTGAACATTGTATACATGTGTGGACATGTGCACTTGTTCATACATGCATACCAGAAGTCCTTCCTTCCTTCGCTCTGAGATGCCCAATCATTATCTTATTGTTTTCTATTCCCAGACAATGTACCTTTGTCACCTGTGTCATTTACAACTCATTTTATGAAAGATGTACCAACATGGATTTTATTAATCCCTCTGTAGAACTTAAATTCATTTATCCTGGTCCCTTATCCCATAAGTGAATACAGACTGTCTAATACCTTTCATTTTGGCTTCTCTTAAAACTATATACTAGCATGAATGCCTGTAAAAAACATCCAACTGTTTTAGATATTTACAAAAATGGGATCTCTGTTCTAAATACAAAACTGCAAATAGGACTGCGGCTTTTTATGAAGTAGAGTAAGGTATTTCTGCCTTGTTTATTTATGTCTTCACTTTTCCACTAAGCAAGTGAATGTTCTTGATGGGAACTTTTCTTCAATGCCCCAGAGAATACATACAAAAAAGGCACATGAACTATTACCTAAATCAAAATGCAATGAAGTTCAGTTAAGCTTAATAATGTACAGTACCATGATGTGTAGGTATAACATGGTTTTATTTTAACAGTGGCAAATTCCTGAGTTATCACCATGATTTAGTAAATGCTGCTCAAACATTATGTTGTTGAGACAGCCATTTTAAAGTCCAGGATTCAGAAGAAAGAATGTGTGATGGCCAAATAAACTTGTTTTAAGGAATAAAGATGGGACTTCAGTAAAGGATTGATGTTTCTTTTGGTAACTGCAGATGAAGTAAGTAAGTAAGTAAGTGAGAAATAAAGTAACAGATTTAAAGAACATTTGAATTCCAGAAATACTAACAGCAGAGTGGACAGCAAATTGTAGAAATAGACCATGTTGTCCCATGACAGCAAACTTGTCAAGAGGTAGCAGAAGCCTAAAAATGATTTTTTGCATAACAGTAATGCAAATGAAAATTGAAGAATGTAATGCAGCACGCAGTCAGGTCAGAAGGAAGGAAGGAAGAAAACTAGTGTCTAATAAGAGATCCATGTTTTTATAGCTTAATTTTCTCATTAGGAATATTCAGATAATACGAATCAATAGTCCATATGAAGAAAGAGAACACAACATGTAAACTTTAATTTCAGGACTAACTGAAGAACGTGAACGTTAGCTCTGCACAGTGCCAGCCAGTCAGCAGAAAAGATAGCACAAAGAAGAGGATATGTGGGAGTTAAACAAATAAAATTTCAAAGTATCTTGTATCACATCTTGAGGAGTGTCACAAAATTTCAAGGCAGAGGATGCATTAAACACTACTGAAAACCTGTGTGCAACTTGACAGTAAAGTAGCTTTAAATAATGCTGTACCAGTTCTTGTTGTTGTCTTTTTTTCCAGATAAGTGTGAGGAGTGATTCATTAAATTGTTTTACTTAATCTGACTTCAGTAAATTTGCCATGATGTTTAACTCTGTAAATCATACCAGCAAACTGCAGATTGCACCACTAGTCCCACAATCTAACTAGAAAAAAAGTTTTGTCCAGACTCCCTTGCATAAAACAGACCCTATCATTTAGCAAAAGATGACCATTCATTAACAACATCTGATTAACAATACTATGTGACAAATTCCATACAATCAAATGTCATGAATTCCAATAAAGCAAGTACAGTAGTCAGCATTAACCACTTACCTTCATCCATCTATTACCAAAAGCATTGTTAAACGATTGGCTCACTTATACCCAACTTCTGTTAGAAGCAGCTTGATACCACTCATATCAAAACAACACCGTACTAACCCAAACCAACTAAAGAAAATTGGGAACAGAAGAGGGGTTCATCACAGGCCCTCTTCTCTGCCAACCAGCTTACTAGCAGGTTGTCCCCCCTTCACAAAAACTATAACAACCTAACCAAGTTCTGCAAAAACAACAAAAGATGCACATTAAGCAGGTCCAGACCCAGATCACTCAAACGTACACCATTTTCCCGGAACCAGATTGAATTTCTATCATTAAAAGTTCTATGATCAAAAGCATACACCCCTAGCTGCCCAAGACCCTCACAAGGTGACTGTTGACCAAATGGCAAGCTGGGTCAATACCCATAAAGTCAACAGCATGCCTTCAAACTAAGCGAGGTACTATCCCTAACCAAACTACAATCATAGAAGAAATTCCTCACCATCATAGCTCACAACTGCCACTTTGGAACGTCTCTCAATTGTTATTTGCCCGACGAATGAACAAAACAAACAATAAAGCAATCTCAAACCAGATATCTTCAATCTTTTCTATGAGCTGATGCCACCTTAAACCTCTAAAATTGTGGCCATTGACCATTCACCTGTATTGTCGCATACCCAACTCTACTCCATACTTTCTAATGGCTGCTCACTTTGCCTCCCAATACACAAAGGAATGGCCCAATATGACAGGACCCCACCCCTAAAAATACACACACAATTAATAACCTATAATAAACTCACACTTCACCATATATGTAAGACAAAAATGTTCCTGATGCCCAACACTAGACCATGTTTATCACCTCCACTGATGTTCCTTCTCTTGCCAAATCAGATGCCCTCCCTATTTAAAATGAATAAGTGGAAAATCTGTCACCTTGTAATTCCAAACATTGAAAGGCCTTCCACATTAACAATAGGAACAGATCACCTTCTGCCACCTTCCACTTCGCAAATGAAAAACTAACTCCTGAGGCCTATCTCCATGTGACTGCTGCATTTTCAAACCTCAAACAACTGGAGAAAGAAACTTCTAAACATATGTCCACAGTACACCCTGTGTACCCTTACCCATGTGATCAGTCTTAGATCACTGCAACCAGATCACCACTGTAGAAGAAAAAATAAACACATCATTCCATAACAATAAACCTAACAGCTCATGCACTCTAAAAGCCACTCTGTATGCCCACAACACCAATGTAGCCCAAAGTGGGTAATCAACCAAATTTCCCACCAATAATCACAATCCTGACAGCAATAGTCTAAGGGCTGGCTTCATCATAGGGACCCTTAAATAATTTCTCCTCCTTCCACAAACCCTCTCCCATCCTTTCAGCATCCTCATTATTGACCTTGATTTGGTTATGTCCTTGAGACCCACTACTTGAGAAAACATGCTAAGGGCTGCTAAATTTACCCTAACCGATTTCACCACTTGTCCCTCCAACCAAACACTAGCCAAATAATGCAACAATAATTTCAAGGACCACACTCTTTCATCCTCTGGTAGCCCCACTGCAAATTCATTAAATGCAGCCAACACCCTATAATAAGCCTTCCATGTTGCCACTGCCTATGATTGTTGAATAAGCCAACTCTCTACAGCTGACCAAGATGCCACACCTCTGCCAGCAGCAACACCTGTTTGATCTGCACCTCCAGAGACAATTGTCAAAATTTGTGGAACTGAAAATGAGAAAGGCTGTCAGCTATCGTATTCTTTATACCTGGTAAATATGCACCCAAAAAGAAAAAAATTAATCAATAAACTTTGTAAAACAAGCTTCCTCAAAACTAACAAGAGCAACTTTGATTTAGTAGTTTTTGACTTTAGGACCTACACCACTGCCCAGTTGTCTGAATTGAAAACCACCTTCCTGTCTCACAGCCTATTCTGCCAAACCAACACAGCTACCCAAATAGTCATCAAATCTAAAGATGCCACATCCCTCTTACATGCTTCATCACAGTCATCTGGCTACTGAGCTGCAACCATTTCCATTAAAATATGCACACACTCACTGTCCAGCAGCATTGGTGAAAAACTAAGGGTAATGCTACTCAATGCCAGAAGTCTAAATCTCAAAATGCACATACTCAAGGCACTCCGCAATTTGGAGAAAAGCTTGCTACAGACCACCCATCATGTCCCAGAACCCCCATTTCAGATTTCTGGAAACACTGGGAAACATAAAGGTCCTACCAAACACCTTAATATTGGGTGATTTCATTTACCCAAAAATTAACTGGGAGAACTACTCAAATACTAACTCCCTTGTCCAACATTTCCTAGAATTTATAAACTCAAATGCCCTGAATCAACTGGTCAACACTCCCACCAGAAGTGACAACATATTGGACCTAGTCAGCACCAACATGGGTGACTGGTGTTCCACACCAGAGGTCAATCCCTTGCTGGTTAGATCTGACCATAAACAAATAACTCTGGATAGCCACATTCCACCCCCACCCCCAGACATGGAAACCAACATGAAAAACCTTTCAAAAGCAAACTTCACGTTACTTAAGACCAAGGTGGAAAGTTTCAAAGCCCCCATGCTAAAGGATAATGGTGTCCAAGCTGCAAAATCCTTTACTAATATATTCTACGGGCACCTACAAGAATGCATGGATTGTGCTATCCCAAGCAAAACCAAGACTCACTCCTCCAAGAAAAGGAAACCAGTCTGGTGGACCCGTGCCATAAACAAACTATACAATAGAAGGAGGAAATTAGTACAGAAAAGAGTAAAATCCCAAGAAGGGTAGACATCCCTGATCAGTATCAGCAAGAAACTACGATCCCTCATAAAATCATCCAAGGTAAATTTAGAAAGAAAAATTGCCAAGGACTCCAAAGATAACCACAAGGCATTCTATAGCTGTCAAGAATCTAAGTGGCAATGCTCAGATCTGCTCAGAGATAGTGCAGAATAGCACAAAATACACTGAACTGACTGATATCGCCTATATCCTGGCAGATAGGTTCCGTGCAAACTTCAACCCCCTCTCACCCCCAAAAGGGCCCATAACCATACCAGAAAAATGTAGAGCCCCTGAAATCACAGATACTCAGGTTAAAGCAGCCCTCTCCAAAGACAAAAACACAGCATCAATGGGACTGGACAGTGTCCCAGGCTGCATCCTACATGAGCTCAAAGATGAACTAACCCCTTACCTAAACACACTGTTCAAACTCAGCCTCTCCACAGGCTACATACCCATAGAGTGGCGCAAAGCAAAAGTTATTCTGCTCCACAGAGGTGGTGCCACAACAGACCCTGGGAACTATCACCCTATAAGCCTGACTAGCTTGGTCTGCATGGCTATGGAGCGTATCATCATGGAACTCATTAACAGAGACATTGGGAACCTCCAAACACTGGACCCTACCCAGTTCGACTTTGTTAAGGGCAGATCATGCCTCCTAAACCTAGTGGACTTCTTTGAGACAGTTACCAAGGCTATACATGAGGGAAAGGTGGTAGACACAGCCTAACTAGACCTCGCAAAGGTCTTCGACATCATTCCCCATTCTGGTATTATAGACAAGCTCACCAGCCTGAGCATAAACCCCCTAGGTCACAAGATGTGTTGCCCACTGGCTCATGGAGAGAACCCACATGTTGAGAGTTGCATGAGCTAGGTCTGACTCTAAACTGGTTACAAGTGGCATTCCTCATGACTCAGTCCTAGGATCCCTCCTGTTCAGCATATACTTCTCAGAGGTACAGGCAAGCACAGAATGACTATGCTGACCAAGTTCATAGATGACTGCAAACTAGGGATTATAATTTACTCTCCGGCTGACAAAGACATCCTCCAAAAGGCTCTCACTGAGATGGATACTTGGTGTCAGAATCATGGTCTTAAGCTAAATTCCAAAAAGTGCATAGCCTTCCCCTTTGGAAAAAACAAAGTACCCACAGACAATTGCATAGGTGGTAGTCCCCTAAATACGGAAGATGTAATAATGGATCTGGGGACCCAAGTAGATAGTAATCTCTCCTTTGATAATTACATTGCCAAAGTGGTCTATGTGGCCCACCTAATCATTAAAGGGTTCACATCCAGATCAAAAGAGGTCATTTTGCCCCTTCCTGACATCCCTGATCAGTATCAGCAAGAAACTATGATCCCTCATAAAATCATCCAAGGCAAGCTTTGAAAGAAAAATTTGCCAAGGACTCCAAAGATGACCACAAGGCATTCTTTAGCTATGTCAAGAATCTAAGTGGCAATGCACAGATCTGCTCGGAGTTAGTGCAGAATGGTACAAAATACACTGAACTGACTGATATCGTCTACATCCTGGCAAACAGGTTCACTGCAAACTTCACCCCGCTCTCACCCCCAAAAAGGCCCATAACCATACCAGAAGAATGTAGAGCCCCTGAAATCACAGACACTCAGGTTAAAACAGCCCTCCCCAAAACCAAAAACACAGGCTGTGTGCTACACGAACTCAATGAGGAACTAAACCCACACATAAGGCTGCTGTTTAATCTTAGTCTTACTACAGGATACGTACCCAAAGAATGGTGTACGGCAACTGCGGTCCCACTCCACAAAGGCGGTGCTTCTACGGACCCTGGAAATTACCGCCCCATAAGCTTGACGAGCCCTGTCTGCAAAGCTATGGAGAGGATCATAATGGAACTCATAAATAAAGACATTGGGGACCTACAGACACTGGATCCTACCCAATTTGGCTTAGTCAAGGGCAGATCCTGCCTCTTGAACTTGGTCGACTTTTTCGAAACAGTCACTAAGGCCATTGATGAGGGTAAGGCAGTTCACACAGCCTACCTTGACCTAGCAAAAGCGTTCGACACAATACCCCACTCAGGCATCATAGAAAAGCTCACCAGCTTAGATGTAAACCCATATGTCACAAGATGGGTTGCAAACTGGCTCAAGGACAGAACACACAGGGTTAGAGTTGCTGGTGCAATGTCAGACTCTAAGCCGGTCATGAGCGGTGTCCGACAGGGCTCAGTCCTGGGCCCCCTCTTGTTCGGCATTTATTTTTCTGAAGTGCAGGCAAACATAGGGGGATTGTGGCTGACAAAATTTGCAGATGACTGCAAACTGGGCACCATAATTGACACTCCATCAGACACAGACATCCTCCAGAGAAGTCTCATAGAAATGGATAACTAGTGCCAGAGCCATGGCCTTAAGCTAAATGCCAAAAAATGTATAGTCATACCCTTTGGGAAAAACAAGGTAACCCCTAATTACCACATAGGGGGTAATCCATTAAACACGGAAGAAGTTATCAGGGACCTGGGGACCCAAGTTGACAGTAACCTCTCTTTTGACACTCACATTGCCAAAGTGGTTAGGAAGACCTTCTACATTGCCCACCTGATCATGAAGGGATTCACATCCAGATCAGGAGAGGTAATTGTATCCCTGTACTCTTCACTTATCAGACCAATGATTGAGTACAACGCCCCATTCGGAATGTACCTTACCCGACACCTGCGGCAGTTGGAAAGACCCCAAAAGTTCCTCACCAAAAGGATAAAGGAGCTCAAACATATGTCATACGATGCCCGACTGAAGAAACTCCAGCTCTATTCAGCCGCATACCATCTGTTCAAAGGTGATTTGTGCCTGACATACAAGGCCATGTCCAACCCGGAATTAATGGACATGCTCCACCTCAAAAAATCCAAATCCACCAGAGCCACAAGAGCAAGAGGCTTAAACCTCAACACGGATATAAATAGGACATGCTGGAGGGACAGATTCATCACCCAGAGACTCCCTACACTACAGAACAGAATCCCAGTCCATGTGAGGCATAGCCCCTCACTGACTCTGTTCAAGAGAAATCTTGACGAGTGGATGGGAGATCGTAGGTTTACCCCGGGAATCATCTCTGTGTCACTGCTGGACAGAGGCACAGCAAACTAATGGGTATAGTATTCTCATCCTAAGGGGTGGTAAAAGCCACACACACTCTGGCTAGGCTTATAAATGCCCTAGGGCAGATAGCCTAGTATGAACCTATGAACCTAATCAATGGGACCGGACGGTGTCCCAGGCTGCATCCTACATGAGCTCAAAGACGAACTAACCCCTCACCTAAACACACAGTTCAAACTTAGCCTCTCCACAGGCTACATACCCATAGAGTGGCACACAGCAATGGTTATTTCACTCCACAAACGTGGAGCCACAACAGACCCCGGGAACTATTGCCCTATAAGCCTGACTAGCTTGGTCTGCAAATCTATGGAGTGAATCATTAACATAGACACTGGGAACCTCCAAACACTGGACGCTACCCAGTTCGGCTTTGTTAAGGGCAGATCATGCCTCCTAAACCTGGTGTACTTCTTTGAGACAGTTACAAAGGCTATACATGAGGGAAAGGTGGTACACACAGCCTATCTAGACCTCGCAAAGGCCTTTGACACCATTCTCCATTCTGGTATTACAGACAAGCTCACCAGCCTGAACATAAACCCCCTAGGTCACAAGATGGGTTGTCAACTGGCTCATGGACAGAAGCCACATGTTGGGAGTTGCATGAGTTAGGTCCGACTAGAATACGGTTACAAGTGGCATTCCCCAGAGCTCAGTCCTAGGACCCCTCCTGTTCAACATATACTTCTCAGAGGTTCAGGCAAGCAAAGGATGACTATGCTGACCAAGTTCATAGATGACTGGAAACTAGGGGCTATAATTGACTCTCCAGCTGATAAAGACATCCTCCAAAAGGCTCTCACTGAGATGGATACTTGGTGTCAGAATCATGGTCTTAAGCTAAATTCCAAAAAGTGCATAGCCTTCCCCTTTGGAAAAAACAAAGTACCCACAAACTACTCCATAGGTGGTAGTCCCCTAAATACGGAAGATGTAATAAGGGATCTGGGGACCCAAGTAGATAGTAATCTCTCCTTTGATAATCACATTGCCAAAGTGGTTAGAAAATCCTTCTATGTGGCCCACCTAATCACTAAAGGGTTCACATCCAGATTAAAAGAGGTCATTTTGCCCCTTCCTGACATCCCTGATCAGTATCAGCAAGAAACTATGATCCCTCATAAAATCATCCAAGGCAAGCTTTGAATGAAAAATTTGCCAAGGACTCCAAAGATAACCACAAGGCATTCTTTAGCTATGTCAAGAATCTAAGTGGCAATGCTCAGATCTGCTCGGAGTTAGTGCAGAATGGTACAAAATACACTGAACTGACTGATATCGCCTACATCCTGGCAAACAGGTTCACTGCAAACTTCGCCCCGCTCTCACCCCCAAAAAGGCCCATAACCATACCAGAAGAATGTAGAGCCCCTGAAATCACAGACACTCAGGTTAAAACAGCCCTCCCCAAAACTAAAAACACAGGCTGTGTGCTACACGAACTCAATGAGGAACTAAACCCACACATAAGGCTGCTGTTTAATCTTAGCCTTACTACAGGATACGTACCCAAAGAATGGCGTATGGCAACTGTGGTCCCACTCCACAAAGGCGGTGCTTCTACGGACCCTGGAAATTACCACCCCATAAGCTTGACGAGCCTTGTCTGCAAAGCTATGGAGAGGATCATAATGGAACTCATAAATAAAGACATTGGGGACCAACAGACACTGGATCCTACCCAATTTGGCTTTGTCAAGGGCAGATCCTGCCTCTTGAACTTGGTCGACTTTTTTGAAACAGTCACTAAGGCCATTGATGAGGGTAAGGCAGTTCACACAGCCTACCTTGACCTAGCAAAAGCCTTCGACACAATACCCCACTCGGGCATCATAGAAAAGCTCACCAGCTTAGATGTAAACCCATATGTCACAAGATGGGTTGCAAACTGGCTCAAGGACAGAACACACAGGGTTAGAGTTGCTGGTGCCATGTCAGACTCTAAGCCGGTCACGAAAATTGTCCCACAGGGCTCAGTCCTGGGCCCCCTCTTGTTCGGCATTTATTTTTCTGAAGTGCAGGCAAACATAGGGGGATTGTGGCTGACAAAATTTGCAGATGACTGCAAACTGGGCACCATAATTGACACTCCATCAGACACAGACATCCTCCAGAGAGGTCTCATAGAAATGGATAACTGGTGCCAGAGCCATGGCCTTAAGCTAAATGCCAAAAAATGTATAGTCATAAACCCTTTGGGAAAAACAACGTAACCCCTAATTACATAGGTGGTAATCCATTAAACACAGAAGAAGTTATCAGGGACCTGGGGACCCAAGTTGACAGTAACCTCTCTTTTGACACTCACATTGCCAAAGTGGTTAGGAAGACCTTCTACATTGCCCACCTGATCATGAAGGGATTCACATCCAGATCAGGAGAGGACATTGTACCCTGTACTCTTCATTTATCAGACCAATGATTGAGTACAACGCCCCATTCGGAATGTACCTTACCCGACACCTGCAGCAGTTGGAAAGACCCCAAAAGTTCCTCACCAAAAGGATAAAGGAGCTCAAACATATGTCATACGATGCCCGACTGAAGAAACTCCAGCTCTATTCAGTCGCATACCGTCTGCTCAGAGGTGATCTGTGCCTGACATACAAGGCCATGTCCAACCCGGAATTAATGGACATGCTCCACCTCAAAAAATCCAAATCCACCAGAGCCACGAGAGCAAGAGACTTAAACCTCAACACGGATATAAATAGGACATGCTGGAGGGACAGATTCATCACCCAGAGACTCCCTACACTACGGAACAGAATCCCAGTCCATGTGAGGCAGAGCCCCTCACTGACTCTGTTCAAGAGAAATCTTGACGAGTGGATGGGAGATCGTGGGTTTACCCGAATCATCTCTGTGTCACTGCTGGACAGAGGCACAGCAAACTAATGGGTATAGTATTCTCATCCTAAGGGGTGGGGAAAGCCACACACACTCTGGCTAGGCTTATAAATGCCCTAGGGCAGATAGCCTAGTATGAACCTATGAACCTAATCAATGGGACCGGACGGTGTCCCAGGCTGCGTCCTACATGAGCTCAAAGACGAACTAACCCCTCAACTAAACACACAGTTCAAACTTAGCCTCTAAACAGGCTACATACCCATAGAGTGGCACACAGCAACGGTTATTTCACTCCACAAACGTGGAGCCACAACAGACCCCGGGAACTATTGCCCTATAAGCCTGACTAGCTTGGTCTGCAAATCTATGGAGTGAATTATTAACATAGACACTGGGAACGTCCAAACACTGGACGCTACCCAGTTCGGCTTTGTTAAGGGCAGATCATGCCTCCTAAACCTGGTGGACTTCTTTGAGACAGTTACAAAGGCTATACATGAGGGTAAGGTGGTACACACAGCCTATCTAGACCTCGCAAAGGCCTTTGACACCATTCCCCATTCTGGTATTATAGACAAGCTCACCAGCCTGAACATAAACCCCTAGGTCACAAGATGGGTTGTCATCTGGCTCATGGACAGAAGCCACATGTTGGGAGTTGCATGAGTTAGGTCCGACTAGAGACTGGTTACAAGTGGCATTCCCCAGAGCTCAGTCCTAGGACCCCTCCTGTTCAACATATACTTCTCAGAGGTTCAGGCAAGCAAAGGATGACTATGCTGACCAAGTTCATAGATGACTGGAAACTAGGGGCTATAATTGACTCTCCAGCTGACAAAGACATCCTCCAAAAGGCTCTCACTGAGATGGATACTTGGTGTCAGAATCATGGTCTTAAGCTAAATTCCAAAAAGTGCATAGCCTTCCCCTTTGGAAAAAACAAAGTACCCACAAACTACTCCATAGATGGTAGTCCCCAAAATACGGAAGATGTAATAAGGGATCTGGGGACCCAAGTAGATAGTAATCTCTCCTTTGATAATCACATTGCCAAAGTGGTTAGAAAATCCTTCTATGTGGCCCACCTAATCACTAAAGGGTTCATATCCAGATTAAAAGAGGTCATTTTGCCCCTTCCTGACATCCCTGATCAGTATCAGCAAGAAACTATGATCCCTCATAAAACCATCCAAGGCAAGCTTTGAATGAAAAATTTGCCAAGGACTCCAAAGATAACCACAAGGCATTCTTTAGCTATGTCAAGAATCTAAGTGGCAATGCTCAGATCTGCTCGGAGTTAGTGCAGAATGGTACAAAATACACTGAACTGACTGATATCGCCTACATCCTGGCAAGCAGGTTCACTGCAAACTTCACCCCGCTCTCACCCCCAAAAAGGCCCATAACCATACCAGAAGAATGTAGAGCCCCTGAAATCACAGACACTCAGGTTAAAACAGCCCTCCCAAAACCAAAACACAGGCTGTGTGCTACACGAACTCAATGAGGAACTAAACCCACACATAAGGCTGCTGTTTAATCTTAGCCTTACTACAGGATCCGTACCCAAAGAATGGCGTATGGCAACTGTGGTCCCACTCCACAAAGGCGGTGCTTCTATGGACCCTGGAAATTACCACCCCATAAGCTTGATGAGCCTTGTCTGCAAAGCTATGGAGAGGATCATAATGGAACTCATAAATAAAGACATTGGGGACCTACAGACACTGGATCCTACCCAATTTGGCTTTGTCAAGGGCAGATCCTGCCTCTTGAACTTGGTTGACTTTTTCGAAACAGTCACTAAGGCCATTGATGAGGGTAAGGCAGTTCACACAGCCTACCTTGACCTAGCAAAAGCGTTGACACAATACCCCACTCGGGCATCATAGAAAAGCTCACCAGCTTAGATGTAAGCCCATATGTCACAAGATGGGTTGCAAACTGGCTCAAGGACAGAACACACAGGGTTAGAGTTGCTGGTGCCATGTCAGACTCTAAGCGGTCTGGCGGTGTCCCACAGGGCTCAGTCCTGGGCCCCCTGTTGTTCGGCATTTAATTTTCTGAAGTGCAGACAAACATAGGGGGATTGTGGCTGACAAAATTTGTAGATGACTGCAAACTGGGCACCATAATTGACACTCCATCAGACACAGACATCCTCCAGAGAGGTCTCATAGAAATGGATAACTAGTGCCAGAGCCATGGCCTTAAGCTAAATGCCAAAAAATGTATAGTCATACCCTTTGGGAAAAACAAGGTAACCCCTAATTACCACATAGGGGGTAATCCATTAAACACGGAAGAAGTTATCAGGGACCTGGGGACCCAAGTTGACAGTAACCTCTCTTTTGACACTCACATTGCCAAAGTGGTTAGAAAGACCTTCTACATTGCCCACCTGATCATGAAGGGATTCACATCCAGATCAGGAGAGGTCATTGTATCCCTGTACTCTTCACTTATCAGACAAATGATTGAGTACAATGCCCCATTCGGAATGTACCTTACCCGACACCTGCAGCAGTTGGAAAGACCTCAACAGTTCCTCACCAAAAGGATAAAGGAGCTCAAACATATGTCATACGATGCCTGACTGAAGAAACTCCAGCTCTATTCAGCCGCATACCATCTGTTCAAAGGTGATTTGTGCCTGACATACAAGGCCATGTCCAACCCGGAATTAATGGACATGCTCCACCTCAAAAAATCCAAATCCACCAGAGCCACAAGAGCAAGAGACTTAAACCTCAACACGGATATAAATAGGACATGCTGGAGGGACAGATTCATCACCCAGAGACTCCCTACACTACGGAACAGAATCCCAGTCCATGTGAGGCATAGCCCCTCACTGACTCTGTTCAAGAGAAATCTTGACGAGTGGATGGGAGATCGTAGGTTTACCCCGGGAATCATCTCTGTGTCACTGCTGGACAGAGGCACAGCAAACTAATGGGTATAGTATTCTCATCCTAAGGGGTGGTGAAAGCCACACACACTCTGGCTAGGCTTATAAATGCCCTAGGGCAGATAGCCTAGTATGAACCTATGAACCTAATCAATGGGACCGGACGGTGTCCCAGGCTGCGTCCTACATGAGCTCAAGGCAACTAACCCCTCACCTAAACACACAGTTCAAACTTAGCCTCTCCACAGGCTACATACTCATAGAGTAGCACACAGCAACGGTTATTTCACTCCACAAACGTGGAGCCACAACAGACCCCGGGAACTATTGCCCTATACGCCTGACTAGCTTGGTCTGCAAATCTATGGAGTGAATCATTAACATAGACACTGGGAACCTCCAAACACTGGACGCTACCCAGTTCGGCTTTGTTAAGGGCAGATCATGCCTCCTAAACCTGGTGGACTTCTTTGAGACAGTTGCAAAGGCTATACATGAGGGAAAGGTGGTACACACAGCCTATCTAGACCTCGCAAAGGCCTTTGACACCATTCCCCATTCTGGTATTATAGACAAGCTCACCAGCCTGAACATAAACCCCCTAGGTCACAAGATGGGTTGTCAACTGGCTCATGGACAGAAGCCACATGTTGGGAGTTGCATGAGTTAGGTCCGACTAGAATACGGTTACAAGTGGCATTCCCCAGAGCTCAGTCCTAGGACCCCTCCTGTACAACATATACTTCTCAGAGGTTCAGGCAAGCAAAGGATGACTATGCTGACCAAGTTCATAGATGACTGGAAACTAGGGGCTATAATTGACTCTCCAGCTGATAAAGACATCCTCCAAAAGGCTCTCACTGAGATGGATACTTGGTGTCAGAATCATGGTCTTAAGCTAAATTCCAAAAAGTGCATAGCCTTCCCCTTTGGAAAAAACAAAGTACCCACAAACTACTCCATAGGTGGTAGTCCCCTAAATACGGAAGATGTAATAAGGGATCTGGGGACCCAAGTAGATAGTTATCTCTCCTTTGATAATCACATTGCCAAAGTGGTTAGAAAATCCTTCTATGTGGCCCACCTAATCACTAAAGGGTTCACATCCAGATTAAAAGAGGTCATTTGCCTTCCTGACATCCCTGATCAGTATCAGCAGAAACTATGATCCCTCATAAAATCATCCAAGGCAAGCTTTGAATGAAAAATTTGCCAAGGACTCCAAAGATAACCACAAGGCATTCTTTAGCTATGTCAAGAATCTAAGTGGCAATGCTCAGATCTGCTCGGAGTTAGTGCAGAATGGTACAAAATACACTGAACTGACTGATATCGCCTACATCCTGGCAAACAGGTTCACTGCAAACTTACCGCTCTCACCCCCAAAAAGGCCCATAACCATACCAGAAGAATGTAGAGCCCCTGAAATCACAGACACTCAGGTTAAAACAGCCCTCCCCAAAACTAAAAACACAGGCTGTGTGCTACACGAACTCAATGAGGAACTAAACCCACACATAAGGCTGCTGTTTAATCTTAGCCTTACTACAGGATACGTACCCAAAGAATGGCGTATGGCAACTGTGGTCCCACTCCACAAAGGCGGTGCTTCTACGTACCCTGGAAATTACCACCCCATAAGCTTGACGAGCCTTGTCTGCAAAGCTATGGAGAGGATCATAATGGAACTCATAAATAAAGACATTAGGGACCTACAGACACTGGATCCTACCCAATTTGGCTTTGTCAAGGGCAGATCCTGCCTCTTGAACTTGGTCGACTTTTTGAAACAGTCACTAAGGCCATTGATGAGGGTAAGGCAGTTCACACAGCCTACCTTGACCTAGCAAAGCGTTGACACAATACCCCACTCGGGCATCATAGAAAAGCTCACCAGCTTAGATGTAAACCCATATGTCACAAGATGGGTTGCAAACTGGCTCAAGGACAGAACACACAGGGTTAGAGTTGCTGGTGCCATGTCAGACTCTAAGCTGGTCATGAGCGTTGTCCCACAGGGCTCAGTCCTGGGCCCCCTCTTGTTCGGCATTTATTTTTCTGAAGTGCAGGCAAACATAGGCGGATTGTGGCTGACAAAATTTGCAGATGACTGCAAACTGGGCACCATAATTGACACTCCATCAGACACAGACATCCTCCAGAGAGGTCTCATAGAAATGGATAACTGGTGCCAGAGCCATGGCCTTAAGCTAAATGCCAAAAAATGTATAGTCATACCCTTTGGGAAAAACAAGGTAACCCCTAATTACATAGGTGGTAATCCATTAAACACAGAAGAAGTTATCAGGGACCTGGGGACCCAAGTTGACAGTAACCTCTCTTTTGAAACTCACATTGCCAAAGTGGTTAGGAAGACCTTCTACATTGCCGACCTGATCATGAAGGGATTCACATCCAGATCAGGAGAGGACATTGTACCCCTGTACTCTTCACTTATCAGACCAATGATTGAGTACAACGCCCCATTCGGAATGTACCTTACCCGACACCTGCAGCAGTTGGAAAGACCCCAAAAGTTCCTCACCAAAAGGATAAAGGAGCTCAAACATATGTCATACGATGCCCGACTTAAGAAACTCCAGCTCTATTCAGTCGCATACCATCTGCTCAGAGGTGATCTGTGCCTGATATACAAGGCAATGTCCAACCCGGAATTAATGGACATGCTCCACCTCAAAAAATCCAAATCCACCAGAGCCACGAGAGCAAGAGACTTAAACCTCAACACGGATATAAATAGGACATGCTGGAGGGACAGATTCATCACCCAGAGACTCCCTACACTACGGAACAGAATCCCAGTCCATGTGACAGAGCCCCTCACTGACTCTGTTCAAGAGAAATCTTGACGAGTGGATGGGAGATCGTAGGTTTACCCCGGGAATCATCTCTGTGTCACTGCTGGACAGAGGCACAGCAAACTAATGTGTATAGTATTCTCATCCTAAGGGGTGGTGAAAGCCACACACACTCTGGCTAGGCTTATAAATGCCCTAGGGCAGATAGCCTAGTATGAACCTATGAACCTAATCAATGGGACCGGACGGTGTCCCAGGCTGCGTCCTACATGAGCTCAAAGACGAACTAACCCCTCACCTAAACACACAGTTCAAACTTAGCCTCTCCACAGGCTACATACCCATAGAGTGGCACACAGCAACGGTTATTTCACTCCACAAACGTGGAGCCACAACAGACCCCGGGAACTATTGCCGTATAAGACTGACTAGCTTGGTCTGCAAATCTATGGAGTGAATTATTAACATAGACACTGGGAACGTCCAAACACTGGACGCTACCCAGTTCGGCTTTGTTAAGGGCAGATCATGCCTCCTAAACCTGGTGGACTTCTTTGAGACAGTTACAAAGGCTATACATGAGGGAAAGGTGGTACACACAGCCTATCTAGACCTCGCAAAGGCCTTTGACACCATTCCCCATTCTGGTATTATAGACAAGCTCATCAGCCTGAACATAAACCCCCTAGGTCACAAGATGGGTTGTCATCTGGCTCATGGACAGAAGCCACATGTTGGGAGTTGCATGAGTTAGGTCCGACTAGAAACTGGTTACAAGTGGCATTCCCGAGAGCTCAGTCCTAGGACCCCTCCTGTTCAACATATACTTCTCAGAGGTTCAGGCAAGCAAAGGATGACTATGCTGACCAAGTTCATAGATGACTGGAAACTAGGGGCTATAATTGACTCTCCAGCTGACAAAGACATCCTCCAAAAGGCTCTCACTGAGATGGATACTTGGTGTCAGAATCATGGTCTTAAGCTAAATTCCAAAAAGTGCATAGCCTTCTCCTTTGGAAAAAACAAAGTACCCACAAACTACTCCATAGGTGGTAGTCCCCTAAATACGGAAGATGTAATAAGGGATCTGGGGACCCAAGTAGATAGTAATCTCTCCTTTGATAATCACATTGCCAAAGTGGTTAGAAAATCCTTCTATGTGGCCCACCTAATCACTAAAGGGTTCACATCCAGATTAAAAGAGGTCATTTTGCCCCTTCCTGACATCCCTGATCAGTATCAGCAAGAAACTATGATCCCTCATAAAACCATCCAAGGCAAGCTTTGAACGAAAAATTTGCCAAGGACTCCAAAGATAACCACAAGGCATTCTTTAGCTATGTCAAGAATCTAAGTGGCAATGCTCAGATCTGCTCGGAGTTAGTGCAGAATGGTACAAAATACACTGAACTGACTGATATCGCCTACATCCTGGCAAGCAGGTTCACTGCAAACTTCACCCCGCTCTCACCCCCAAAAAGGCCCATAACCATACCAGAAGAATGTAGAGCCCCTGAAATCACAGACACTCAGGTTAAAACAGCCCTCCCCAAAACCAAAAACACAGGCTGTGTGCTACACGAACTCAATGAGGAACTAAACCCACACATAAGGCTGCTGTTTAATCTTAGCCTTACTACAGGATCCGTACCCAAAGAATGGCGTATGGCAACTGTGGTCCCACTCCACAAAGGCGGTGCTTCTATGGACCCTGGAAATTACCACCCCATAAGCTTGATGAGCCTTGTCTGCAAAGCTATGGAGAGGATCATAATGGAACTCATAAATAAAGACATTGGGGACCTACAGACACTGGATCCTACCCAATTTGGCTTTGTCAAGGGCAGATCCTGCCTCTTGAACTTGGTTGACTTTTTTGAAACTGTCACTAAGGCCATTGATGAGGGTAAGGCAGTTCACACAGCCTACCTTGACCTAGCAAAAGTGTTCGACACAATACCCCACTCGGGCATCATAGAAAAGCTCACCAGCTTACATGTAAACCCATATGTCACAAGATGGGTTGCAAACTGGCTCAAGGACAGAACACACAGGGTTAGAGTTGCTGGTGCCATGTCAGACTCTAAGCCGGTCACGAGCGGTGTCCCACAGGGCTCGGTCCTGGGCCCCCTGTTGTTCGGCATTTAATTTTCTGAAGTGCAGACAAACATAGGGGGATTGTGGCTGACAAAATTTGTAGATGACTGCAAACTGGGCACCATAATTGACACTCCATCAGACACAGACATCCTCCAGAGAGGTCTCATAGAAATGGATAACTGGTGCCAGAGCCATGGCCTTAAGCTAAATGCCAAAAAATGTATAGTCATACCCTTTGGGAAAAACAAGGTAACCCCTAATTACCACATAGGTGGTAATCCATTAAACACGGAAGAAGTTATCAGGGACCTGGGGACCCAAGTTGACAGTAACCTCTCTTGATACTCACATTGCCAAAGTGGTTAGGAAGACCTTCTACATTGCCCACCTGATCATGAAGGGATTCACATCCAGATCAGGAGAGGTCATTGTACCCCTGTACTCTTCACTTATCAGACCAATGATTGAGTACAATGCCCCATTCGGAATGTACCTTACCCGACACCTGCAGCAGTTGGAAAGACCCCAAAAGTTCCTCACCAAAAGGATAAAGGGGCTCAAACTTATGTCATACGATGCCCGACTGAAGAAACTCCAGCTCTATTCAGTCGCATACCATCTGCTCAGAGGTGATCTGTGCCTGACATACAAGGCCATGTCCAACCCGGAATTAATGGACATGCTCCACCTCAAAAAATCCAAATCCACCAGAGCCACAAGAGCAAGAGACTTAAACCTCAAGACGGATATAAATAGGACATGCTGGAGGGACAGATTCATCACCCAGTGACTCCCTACACTAGGGAACAGAATCCCAGTTCATGTGAGGCAGAGCCCCTCACTGACTCTGTTCAAGAGAAATCTTGACGAGTGGATGGGAGATCATAGGTTTACCCCGGGAATCATCTCTGTGTCACTGCTGGACAGAGGCACAGCAAACTAATGGGTATAGTATTCTCATCCTAAGGGGTGGTGAAAGCCACACACACTCTGGCTAGGCTTATAAATGCCCTAGGGCAGATAGCCTAGTATGAACCTATGAACCTATGAACCTAATTAATGGGACCGGACGGTGTCCCAGGCTGCGTCCTACATGAGCTCAAAGACGAACTAACCCCTCACCTAAACACACTGTTCAAACGTAGCCTCTCCACAGGCTACATACCCACCGAGTGGCACACAGCAATGGTTATTTCACTCTACAAACGTGGAGCCACAACAGACCCCGGGAACTATTGCCCTATAAGCCTGACTAGCTTGGTCTGCAAATCTATGGAGCGCATCATTAACAGAGACACTGGGAACCTCCAAACACTGGACGCTACCCAGTTCGGCTTTGTTAAGGGCAGATCATGCCTCCTAAACCTGGTGGACTTCTTTGAGACAGTTACCAAGGCTATACATGTGGGAAAGGTGGTACACACAGCCTATCTAGACCTCGCAAAGGCCTTTGACACCATTCCCCATTCTGGTATTATAGACAAGCTCACCAGCCTGAACATAAACCCCCTAGGTCACAAGATGGGTTGTCAACTGGCTCATGGACAGAAGCCACATGTTGGGAGTTGCATGAGTTAGGTCCGACTTGAAACCGGTTACAAGTGGCATTCCCCAGAGCTCAGTCCTAGGACCCCTCCTTTTCAACATATACTTCTCAGAGGTTCAGGCAAGCAAAGGATGACTATGCTGACCAAGTTCATAGATGACTGGAAACTAGGGGCTATAATTGACTCTCCAGATGACAAAGACATCCTCCAAAAGGCTCTCACTGAGATGGATACTTGGTGTCAAAATCATGGCCTCAAGCTAAATTCCAAAAAGTGCATAGGCATCTCCTTTGGAAAAAACAAAGTACCCACAAACTACCACATAGGCGGTAGTCCCCTAAATATGGAAGACGTAATAAGGGATCTGGAGACCCAAGTAGATAGTACTCTCTCCTTTGATAATCACATTGCCAAAATGGTTAGAAAATCCTTCTATGTGGCCCACCTAATCACTAAAGGGTTCACATCCAGATCAAAATAGGTCATTGTGCCCCTCTACTCATCACTCATCAGACCTATCATAGAGTATAGTGCCCCATTTGGGATGTACCTTACAAGACACCTGCAACAGCTGGAAAGACCACAGAAGTACCTCACCAAGAGGGTCACTAGCCTCAAACAGATGCCCTATCAGCTCGACTAAAGAAACTCCAGCTGTACTCGGTTGCATACCACCTAATCAGAGGTGATCTCTGCCTGACATACAAGGCCATGTTCAACCCGAAATTGATGGGCATGCTACACCTAAAGAAAACCATATCCCTTCAAGCCATATGCTCTAGGAATCTAAACCTCACCACAACAATTAAAAGGATGTGCTGGAGGGATAGATTCCTGTCCCAGAGACTTCCCATGTTTTGGAACAAGATTCCAATCTACATTAGGCAGAGATCCTTACTAACACTCTTCAAGAGAAACCTTGATGATTGGATGGGAAACAGAAAGTTTACCCCGGGGATCACTTCAGTGGCTCTGCTGGACAGAGGCACAGGGAACTAATCTAAGGGGTGTCGAAATCCAACACATTCTGGCTAGGCTTATAAATGCCTTTGGGCAGATAGCCTAGCACATACCTATGAACCTATGAACCTATGAAAAAATGTAACTCATTGTGAGTCACCCATTCTTTCTGCCAAAATGTAATACCATTGAAATTGACAAGAAATGTCACCCACAAACTCAAATCTTCTTGTACTAGCTTAGTAACCCACAACCAATTGTGCTTATTTTTCCCTCCTTGTAACAAAAATGCCACTAACCTAGAAAAATTCCTGCCTGGACTAACTGAATGACTTGCAAATTTTAAAAGACCCAAAAGTTCCATAACATCCTTAATGCATATCTTATCCTTAGACTAAAACCACCTGATCTTATCCTTCAACAATTCCGGTTTCTCTCGCAGGAGACAAAACAAACCCTGTCCAACACAGGATCATAGGAGATTACTAGGCCATTGACCTGGAGGTCATTTTAAGCCTAGCTGTTTCAACCCAATGTAATACCATAGAAGTGCTAATTAATACCCAAGACTGCATTTAGTGATGACTGCCCATGTCCAGGAGGATTGTTGGCACTAATTACAGTAAGAATTTATGATGCCCCATCCAATCATCCAGTCTCCTCTTGAACAGTGTCATAAAGGTGCTCTGTTTCATATGAATTGGTAGCCTGCTCCAAAGACTTGGGAGTAGCTGGGAGATAAATGTGACCCTCTATCATGTCCTATTTAAGTCACAGGCCATATTTAAGTCCCTGGAATGGGTATCCCTGACCAATTTTATTTACAGATATGCAGCAAGTTCATTAGGCTTTGGTCTTGGGCTGTTCTGTAGGACTGGCATAACTCTCCCCCTTAAGAAGTCTATATGTTATGGCGTATAGTGCCAAGGACTTTAGTTGGTCCATGTAAGGCATGTGCTGGAGCTCCTTGATCTTCTTTGTTAGAAATCTCTGAGGTCTCTCTATTTGCTGCAGGTGCTTATTACAGTGCAGTTGCCAAATGGGGTGTTATACTCAATTATGGGCTGGATAACTGTCGGGTATGGGGGGGGTTATAACTTCTTTTGCTCTCAAGGTGATGCCTTTACTAATCAAGTGTGCTACGTGGAAAGCTTTCCTTACTATGCTATACACGTGGTGGTCAGAGTTAAGGTCGCAGTCAACTTGTGATCCCAGGTCCCATACCACTTCATGGGTACTTACAGTATTGTTGTTGACTTGATAGTGTGAAGGAACATTGTTTATGCCAAAGGGAAGGACAATGCATTTCTTTGCATTTGATTTGAGAATGTGACTAATACACTAGTCATTGGTCTGTGTGAGACCCTCTTGGAGTAAACTGACGGCATATGGGGATTCAATGATTGCACCTAGTTTGCAGTCATCTGCAAACCTGGTCAACCACAGCCCCTTAGTTTTGACATGAACTTCTGAGAAGTATATATCAAACATCAGGGAGCCCAACAGTGAACCCATGGCACTCTGCTCATAACAAGTGTGTTGTTTGATGGGGAGTCACCAACTTTGATAGTGTGTGTCTGGTTTGTGAGCCAGTTGACAACCCATCTAACAACAAAGGGATTTATATTCAGTTTGCTAGGTTTATTGGAAATGCCTGAATGTGAGATTATGTCAAAAGCCTTTGCCAAGTCAAGGTATGCTGTGTGCACAGATTTGCCCTCATCAATGGCCTTGGCCCCACTCTCAAAGTAATCCACCAGACTTAACAGGCAGGATCTGCTCTTCACAAAGTCGAATTGGGTAGGATCCAGGGTTTGGAGGTCACCTATGTCTTTATTTATGAGGTCCATAGTAATATGTTCCATGGCCTTACATATGAGGCTGGTCAGGGCTATGGGTCTGTAATTCCCTGGGACTGTCGCTAGGCCACCTTTGTGGAGGGGAATAACTTTAGGCTATGATTAAAATGGGTGCTTAGTGGTGATGCTAGTTCATGTTTTAGCTTGTTTAGAAGACAGCCTGGGATGATATCTGGTCCCATAGAGCCTGTGTTTTTTGCCTTGGAAAGGGCTTTGAGGACTTGCTCTTTAGATATGTACGGTGGGATGAAGTTTGGAGGAGGGGTTGTTGTAAATTAGGAGGGGATAAGGGAGTGGAATTTTCACCAAACCTATCTGCTAGTAAGTTTGCTATCTCTGTGGGGTCAGTGTGTGTGATACCTTTGGCCACTAGTTCTGCACATGCTTGGGCCCTACCCTTTAAATTACATATGTAGCTGTAAAATGCCTTATGGTTATTCTTGGTAGTACTTGCTAGGTTTTACTCAAAGGAGCTCTTGAAGGATTTGATAAGTTGTCTTCAGTCCTGTTCAGGCCTGTTGAAGCTGGGCTAGCGTAGGTTTCCCAGTTGATGATGGAATAATTGAAATCCCCCATAACATGTGTGTTCAGTAAAAATTGGAATGTCTTCAGTTTGGTTAAGTAGGCTTTGTGGGTATAGCTACCCATGGAGGGGGAATCTATAACTGGCTAAGTCTTGAATGGGGGTGTTACCCACTATAACCCGGACCTGGCGTAACTCCATGGAGTTGTCCGGTCTCTAGATGCAAGGTGAATTTATCTCTAATATAGATTGAAACACTACCTCCTTTACTCCTCTTCATTCCTCACTCCTCCTCTTTCTGCAGTCTAAAGGTGTGGACAGCATTGTAGCCTGGCAGGGCCAGGATAATCCCTGAGGCCTTAAACCAGGTTTCTGTGGATGCACAGACATCTACATCTTCTAGTGACAGAAGTGCTTTCAGGGAGTGCAGTTTTTGGTTTAAACTCTTCACATTTAGCAGCATGACCCTTATTTTGTTCTGATTGGTTAATTTCACATTGGTAATGTTGTTTTTGAGACATTACCTAAAAAAGACATATATCAAACCTAAAAAACATAAAGCCTTAGACAGTCCTTTCAGATTCTCACCAGCAAAAGGAATACCCAGCTCAGTCCACAGCTGAATAAAAGTTTGCATTCCATCCTGAGCTCCCGCATAGCTCCCACCTACCAAAAAGAAATCTTCCAGATGGTGAACATCCCACTGACTACCCATTTGTTGCTGCAATATCCAGTGAATAGCAGAGCTAAATTTCTCAAATGTTGCACAAGCTACAGTGCAGCCCATAGGCATGGCCTTATCAAAATAAAAGTTGTCTATCACCGTGCCCAATAATGGCACACCTCCTCCCGCACCAAAAAGGGCCCATTAACCTATCAGCCTGCAACTCCTTGTCAATCAATCTTCTCAAAATATCTTCCTTACCCCAAATGGAACACAAATTCTTACAAACTTCCCCATCCCCTACCACCCCTAACTTGACCAAAAAAACCTGTCAAGAAACCCTCCACAAATTCCTGAGCATCTTCCACATTCAAAAAGCCCTCCAAACAATGCCATAACACCTGAACTTTAATGGGCAAATGGGAAAGCTGACATACTCTTCTGACCTGTAAAGGATGTTCCACCTCTCTGTCCCCAGAAGGTACAACACCCTCTAACATCTTGCTGTCCTTGGAGCCCAAGTAAACCCCGTCACTCACTGCTATCACCTGTTGTGATCATTCCCCCTTGTGATGCCGACATGGGGCAGCTACATGTCCTCAGCACAAATCAAACATGTGCAATAAAATATGCATACTGGCTAGAGACACTTACCAACATTAAACGCCCAACAAATAATGCCCTTCTCATTACCAGCCCTATTCAACTTAGGTTAATCACTCACACTATCCAACATTGTAGCCAGATAAATATCTGGACACTTGACCTCCCATTTTAAGGATTGATAACAGCTTTTTGTCTGTGGAGCCATTGACTGTACCATAACCACACTTTACCAGATGTAATCTCTGTGCATCATGAATTGTCAAAAAAATAAGGAACAAAGACAAGACCTGTAAGTTGTCCTTCTCCAAACAGATCACCATATAATAAGCAAAACCCATTCTTGATTCCCTGTGTCCAAGCTCTAAAGCTGCCAGTCCTATGCCATCCTGACACTGCCAGTGCTGCCACAGATCCTTATTCCCTGCAGTGTCCGCTTCTACCAGGAGCTGTACTCCATTCATGTCAATCAATTCAAAAATGTCAGTATACTCCCTTTTACATATCTTTTCTTTCACAGTACTAGGAATATGTGGGGTAAGAAAGACACCCCATTCACCCTTATCCATTCACTGCATTGCTAACCAGTCCCCTGGCTGAACTCCAGAATCCAAACCCACTTCCTGCTGAAGCTGATGTGACACCGACCTTTCACTCTCCAACAACAGGAACCCGTCTTCATCCCCTGGCCCTACCATGTTGCCCTGTACCTGCTCACCCATTCTGAGGGACTCCCGACTATCAACACGCTCCCCAACCACCAAGCCCAGCAACACCTGACATATACTCCCTCAACCCCCCCCCCCAAATTCATCGACCTAACATTAACATTACCTACTCCTGACACATTACCATTACCTGCTCTCATGTTCAGATATAGTCCTTCCATAGAAACATACTCATTGACTGTGCCCATCACTGACTTTCTGGCAAGTTTCCCTTTGGTGCTTGCCATCCTCTTTGCTGTCTGCATCCATCTCCTGCCTCAGACCCACTGGCCGCTTCCTTCATAGGTGGATCCCCTGGTGATGCTTCCTTGAATAACTCCTCTGCTTGGGCCCTTAAAGCCACCCATCTCTCCTACAAGCTTCAGGTCATCACCATTTGCAAAGAAGTAAGAGCAGAAACTGTAAAAAAAAAAAAATTGCACATAGGTTCATAGGTTCATAGGTTCATACTAGGCTATCTGCCCAAGGGCATTTATAAGCCTAGCCCATAGTTATTTGGCTTTCGCCACCCCTTTAGTTTGAATAAAACTATGCCTATTATTTTGCTGTGCCTCTGTCAAGCAGTGACACTGAAGTAATCCCTGGGGTATATCTGCGATCCCCATCCATTGGTCAAGATTCCTCTTGAACAAGGCCAGCGAGGTGCTCTGCCTCACATGTACCGGGATTTTGTTCCATAGCATAGGGAGTCTCTGGGTGATGAATCTGTCCCTCCAGCATGTTCTATTAATAACCGTGTCAAGGTTTAAGTCTCCCGCCCTTGTGGTTCTGAGGGATCTAGATTTTTTGAGGTGAAGCATATTCATCAAATCAGGGTTTGACATGGCCTTATATGTCAGGCACAGGTCACCTCTGAGCAAGCGGTATGAGACTGAATAGAGCTGGAGTGCTTTCAGTCGGGCAGCATAAGACATATTTTTGAGACCCTTTATCCTTTTGGTGAGAAACTTTTGGGGCCTTTCCAGCTGCTGCAGGTGTCTGGTCAGATACATTCTGAATGGGGCATTGTACTCAATCATAGGTCTAATGAGTGATGAGTACAGGGGGGCGATGACCTCCCTTGATCTAGATGTGAATCCCTTCATGATCAGGTGGGCAATGTAGAAAGTTTTCCTAACTACTTTAGTAACATGAGTGTCAAACGAAAGGCTACTGTCAACCTGGGTCCCCAGATCCCTGATGACTTCTTCTGTGCTCAGTGGATTGCCACCTATATGGTAGCTAGGGGTAACCTTGTTTTTCCCGAAGGGTATGACTATGCATTTCTTGGCATTTAACTTTAGGCCATGGCTCTGGCACCAGTTATCCATTTCTGTGAGGCCCTTCTGAAGGATATCTGTGTCAGATGTGTTTTCGACTATGGCGCCCAGTTTGCAGTCATCTGCAAACTTTGTCAGCCATAACCCTCCTGTGTTTGCTTGTACTTCAGAAAAGTAGATGCCGAACAAGAGTGGACCCAGGACTGAGCCCTGTGGGACACCACTTGTGACAGGCTTTGAGTCTGACATGGCTCCAGCAACTCTGACCCTGTGGGTTCTGTCACTTAGCCAATTTGCAACCCATCTTGTGATGTATGGGTTTACATTCAAGCTGATGAGTTTTTGATGATACCTGAGTGGGGTATTGTGTCAAGGCCTTTGCCAGGTCAAGGTAGGCTGTATGGACTGCCTTTCCCTCATCAATGGCCTTGGTGACTGTCTCGAAAAAGTCAACCAAGTTTAAAAGGCATGATCTGCCTTTGACAAAGCCAAACTGGGTTGGATCCAAAGTCTGCAAGTTCCCTATGTCTTTATTTATGAGTTCCATTATGATCCTCTCCATGGCTTTGGAGATAAGGCTTGTCAAGCTAATGGGACGGTAATTTCCAGGGTCGGTGGAGGCACCGCCCTTGTGAAGTGGGACCACAGTCGCCGTGCGCCACTCCTTGGGTCCGTATCCTGAGGTGAGGCTAAGATTAAACAGCTGTCCTAACTGCGGGTTTAATTCCTCATTGAGTTCATGGAGCACACAGCCGGGGACACCATCCGGTCCCATGGATGCTGTGTTTTTTGCTTTGGAGAGAGCAGTTCTCACCTGGGCGTTGGAGATGTTTGGGGGGCTACAATCCTTGCTTAAATCCAATCTCTCCTTTTGGGGGAAGTTTGCACTGAACCTGTCAGCCAGTATGTTGGCAATGTGTGTAGGTTCAGTAATCTTCACATCATTTTGAACTAATTCTGAGCATATCTGGGAGTTTCCTCCTAGGTTTCTAACATAGCTAAAGAAGGCCTTATGATTTTCTTTTGAATCCTTGGCAATTTTTCTCTCAAAATTTGCCTTGGATGATTTTATGAGAGCTCTTAGTTTTTTACTTATAATGATCAAAGGTGTCTTCTCTCATGAACAATTCTGCACCAATAAATAATGTTTCGACCGGTCCTTTTTCACTGCACATGCATATTATTATTTTTGTAAAGCGCAGCTGTTGCTTTGAAATGGATTTGCATAATTTTTTTTTTTTAAGCACAGTTACAGGTCAGGTTATGACAGAACAATTTTGCACTTTTCTCAAAGGGTCTGTGCTAACACAATCCTATAGGACAAAAATGACGATTTTGCTTGCTTTCCTGGAACAAGTTACAACATCCAATTACATATCGTTTGACAACAAAAAATAAATATGAACACTCCATGCTATTCAACAGATTGACTGCATCACACAAGCTCTGAATTCCAATTGTATCTGTAACTTGCTTAAATCCAATCTTCCCCTTTTGGATGAGAAGCTATCAATTATAGGATCTTCCATACTATAATTTGAGGCATCCTGCACAATATCAAAGAGAAAAAGAACTACTCAAAATACTGCAGATGGAAGACTGCATCACGTCTTTTAGCCTCTCTTTAGGGAAAGGAAAATGTCTTAATTGACCAGCCCTTAACATTAATCCTTAATATTAATACAGTTGCTGTAAGAAATCTTCCTTGATAAAAATCAACTGCTGTAGATTTAGTTCAGGTTCCAAATGCCTGAACTTGCTGGTTCCTTTCCTGTGCCTCTTTGAGAAGGCTCCAACAGCGTTAGAGTATAAAAGGAAAGAAAATCGTGCCCACTGTCCTTCCTTGCCATAAACACACATGCTCAACAATGTCTGGTATGTGTAAAAAAAAAAAAGGCTGCAGGCTCAACAAAACCACCCCATCACCAGAAATGGACATTACAGTATTGTGGAATGCACTGAGACAGTTTCAAATATTTTCAAGATACAAAATGAATGAAGCTAAAACAAAGGCAATAGCAATAAATTATGTACCCACACATGAACTGGTTCAGCAATATTCATATTTATGGGGACATGATAAAATGAAGTACTTAGAAGTTTGGATTAAAAATTATTCTGGTGTGGCAGCTAAGAATATGTAGGAAGAGACTAACAAAAGATAATACAAAAAATGAGAACATGGAAACTTTGTTATACGGATATCAATAGTAAGATACAAGCAGTTAAAATGTTTTTAGTCCCTTTAGTCTTATACACAGGTCAGGCGTATTTTTATCAACCAGAAGAGAGATTGTGGATAGCAATTAATAAAGAGCTGAAGGATTTTATCTGGGAGGGGAAGACAGCAAGAATCAAGTGGGATAAGCTGATTCTTCCTATATCACAAGGCAGAGAATAGGATTACCCAAACTGATGGGGCATTTCAGAGCAACACAATTAAGGCTCCTGTACATAGCACAAACAGAAAGTTATAATTCAAAGTGGAAAGAGATGATGAAGAAACAGGAGTGAAGCTCAAGGAACAAACAGAGACTGGGATTTTGGCTGCAGACCTTTAAGGAGAATAACAGTAATCATATAGAATATTATATTCATAAAGTGTCAGAAAGTATTCTAAGAACTAAGCCAACATGGGAATGGAGAAAGAAGATTCTGCCAGTAGGGATGCCTGCAATTAGGGACACAGACAATAGGTAAGAGGGGGCTGGAATTTATTAGAGAAAACTGGCAAGGAACCAAGGCATTAGGAGTAAATAACTGGAGAGAGAAAGGTAATAGAATGGGAAGATGCCAAGAACGTATTTGGACTGCAGGTTAGTGATTGCCTTCCATATCAAGGATAGATATCACAACATAGACGAAGAGAGAGAAGTAGGGGTATCTAAACAAAAGACAAGCACTGGTAGAGTTTTTATAGAATCTAGAACTGAAGTTGCTGTTAAGAAAGGAATAGTTAGTAGAGCATACACAATATTGCATGATAACTATAAGAATCAATAGAAAGGATTGTAAAGAGAGATTGGATAAACAATTCACAGAGAAACAATGGGGGGATATATGTATGTCTCCCAAATATGCAGCAGAGTCTAGATGATTTAGGATCTTTGTTTGGAAGTGTTTACATAGGTATTTTTATACCCCAAATAGACTGAAAAGAATTCTTCCCCAGGTAGACAGCAAATGTCAGAGGTGTGATGGAAAAGAAAGAGGTAACTGGGAATATATTTTCTGGGAGTGTAATGAGTTGAAAGACTTTAAAGATTCCCTGCAGACTGCTCTGTTGGAGATACAGGGTTAGCAAATTGGTGTGATTAAGAAAATCACTTTTTTGAGCTATGATTCAGAATCAAAACTACCTAGACATAGTAAGGACTTGCTGAGTCTAATTATGATGGCTGCCAATAAAGCAATTACTAGAAAATGGAAATCAAAGTTTAAACCAACTTTAAGTAGTGAAGATAGTAACAGAGATAAAACAACTGGAATTGTGATACGTATAAAAGGGTATGAGCAAATTACATAGAAAAAATGGGAATTGTGGAATCAATACATGCAGAAGAGGAATGAGGTTTAAAAGAAGGCAGGATTTGAATGAGATATGTAATGTTTTACTGACGATGAGTGAATATATTATAAGTGAGGTATAATGTTTGCAGCTACAGTTGTGTCAGCATGACTTATAATGTATAATGTTTGCAAGGGAAATTGTGTTGGTATGGTTTATTTTCATTTATATAAATGTAAGATTGCTTGTGTCATGTGATAATTTAATAAAGAGGTTTCCTGGTTAAAGAAAAAAAATGCTCCATCAATCCAAAAGACTCCCAGAATGATCAAATCAACCAGTGATAACACTTGAAGCAATGTAAGCCCTCACCTCCACCAAAGCGCCACAGAGTAAAAGCGAAATGACAGCATATATGACAACTGTCTGACCAAAGACCTACAAGGCAGCAAATGTTTTCAGCAATCTAACCCAGCTGTGAAGCAAGGCCTTATATAGGTCTGCATTCTGTCTACTGAACTGTTACCATCAACAACCCAGTAAGTATACTTTAATACGCTTATGAGCTGCCCATTTTACATTTGATTTTATTAATTTATTGGTCAAGTAAGATTACTGGCACAATTTCCTTTAAGACTGATGACCTGAAGAAATGCATGAAGCTCCTTTTTTCAACTTAATATAACTAACACTGTGTAAAACATTAAACATAAATGTTATGGAAACAGGTCTTGACCCACTCAATGAAGTTTGCCTAAAACATGAATGAGCAAGCTTATTTTTTAAGATAACACAGACTTCATAATATATATTATAGTACAGAACAGCAGAAATATCCTGAGTGCAAAACAACACCACAGCAACAGGAAAGAAAGCAAAGCCAGGCCAAAAAATACTGCCAGCACAAAAACAAATAAATAAATACACACATACATGAATAAATAAATACACCCAGCCCCACAACCTAAAGGGCATCCCTGCCACACCAAAAAAAAAAAAATCATTGACCTGCACAGAAAACCACAACACAAGGGGGAAAAACCTTGCATGACTCCCTTACCTAAACTCATACTGCACTAATCCAAAGCCTACCACTAACCCAATAAGTACAACTTGGTCACCTTGGACTTAGGCTTGCTACGTCAGGTAGACCACGCCAAAATCTGCTCCACACAATTGTACTGTATAACCCAAATAACTCCTTCCTACCCTTTAGCTCACTTCCTGCTTATCCCTCCCTTCTTTCCATATAGTTAACCCTTATGTCTCCATCATTCCTCCTTACTCCCTACCTCCTGCCTAACCTCCCATCATGAAAACAGTTCCCCTCCTCTCATCCTGTGGCGTCTTTGGACAAATTAGTCTGTGTACAAACTACATTTCTTCCGAACAAAGTTCATACATAAGTGAAGAGTCATGAATAACACATGAGTGTTGATTCATTGATTTGTGCATGATTGATAACAAAAATGTAGCAAAAGCAAGACAGCACATTAGCAGAAAACTTTCTATGGCTAGCATTCAGTGGTCAGAGAAAGTTGTGGAATATAAAAGAGAGACATATTTATAATCAAGGTAAAGTTAGAACCCAATGTCAGTGGCAAGGTATAACAAAATGTTGGTGAAAATCATTCAGGATCTTATGTCTATCACTGGGAAATGTTTAAGCTAATATTTAAAATATACTTGTCGAAACAGTTTAAATTAATTCCTGAGTGACAAGTTCTTGGAGATTGTAGAAGTGATGTAGCCCTTTTAGTACTGTTAATTAGGTAGTGTCTGATCTTAGAAATATGCACTATTGTTCTCCAAATACTGCTTACTTTCCACAATTTCATCTCTTTTATATCAAAGGTTTCTTAAACTCTAAGTTTTCAATAATTATTTAGTTTCTTACCTTGAATTGTGATCCAGATGTGGATTTTGTCTTTAATTATTGCCCTGCATAAATTATCTAGCACATATTCAATTCTATTTCTATTTTTGAAAAAGTCATTGTTTCATGCACTATTTGCAACTTCACTCCACAATTTAAGGATTGGACAGGGTTCTGTGTTAGACCTGCAAAGGCAGGTTATGAATATGTGAATTCATTAATTTAATTAATTCTACTGAATTCTTCATATTTACTCTTCCACTAAGTATTATTATCATGTATCTTTGCTCTTATCATGATTATTATACCATATTATGTTCCTTTTTTGCATGAAAGCTGTTTTGGGGTCACATATTACATTGTCCTATGTTACAAGCAGTATGTTCTGATAACACTTTTAATGTAATTGCCTGTTCAAATAACTTTTTTCCTTTAATAGATACTCACTGCTTCTGGCTATGTGCTTACATTGTGTTTGGCACAGTGTTTTTTTTAATCAGAATAATGTTATTGTTTGTATACAGTGTTTAAATTAGGAGGGATGTGTTCTTTTTTGTTTAACGTACTTCTAGTTTTACTTTCTGATTTCAGCTGTGATGCTGTTGTGAAGGTTGTTTATCTTAGTGTCATGTTTTCTCATATTGCCATTTATATCCAAATTGTTTTAATGAAAGAAAAGCAAAGAATTCCAAAATTTAAATCCATGTCATTTGCCATTAACAATTTATGGTCTCTGCTGTTCTTCGTCTTGCTTTAAGTAGTGATGTTGCATCAAACCAAGGCTTTACCTATCCATAGCTTCCACTAACAGATTGTTATATTAAATTATTAATAGCCCACTTGAACATAGCTAGTATCAATAATAAATGGAATGGATTTGAGGTATGGTTCAATGTTATCTGCACAAAAAATATTACTGTCACTAAACCATAGATAAAATACAATTCCTGTTTATCTCCTGCCATAAGCATTTCCTACAATTACTTCTGTGCTCCCTATGGCTAGTAGCTATGCAAATAAAGTATATACTTTCCTAGAAGACATCTCACTAAGTGTAAATATGGCCAGTAGTTAATTTTACACTCACCCAGAAAACTATACAGTTCATCACTCCCTATCAAACCTTAACAAAAAGGAAGGGGAAGGGAAGTGGTTCACGTACATAAATAAAATGATAAGGGATAAAGCTCATTAAAATATAAAGCAAAACTAAAGACCCACAAATCAGGGTTGGCATCAAGTGGTTATATAATGTACTGAAAAACAACATCCAGAAGTTTAACCATGAACTTAGGCTGATACTGGAAGCTATGGATAATTACAAGTCATTCTTTTTTTATTATGTTTTGAAACATAAACAGAAATTATAACATTTCATTTAAGAAGCAAATGAAGGATGGCACAATGGTGCAGTGGTTTGCATTGTTGCCTCACAGCAAGAGGTTCTCTGGTTTGATTCTTAGCTGGGGTACCTTCAGTGTAAAGTCTGCATGCCCCTCCTGTGTTCATGTAGGTTTCTTCCACATTATAAAGACATGCATCTGGAGTCTTTCTCCCTAGGCCTCCACTGAAAACTAGCTTGTTCCAAGTCAGACTTTCACAGCAAACAAATGTTAATAAAAAATAAATAAATATTTGACATAAAAGAAAAAAAGAATATAAAAACCTAGTAGCAAACCATTGTGTGTGTGTTTATATATATATATATATATATATATATATATATATATATATATATATATATATATATATATATATATATATATATATATATATATATATATATATATATATACATACAAAAATGCAACAACTATTTACAAAGGTTTCTATGAAATAAGAAAAATGCTAAGAAATGCACATTTTTCAATTGTTCTGAAGAAAACAAATCATTATTTGTTTAACAGCTCTTTTAAACTTTTCCAAGCATTGGATGAGGAAGTGACTCTTGTAGATCTTGATTTAATGTCGATAAGTTCCAGGTGACAAACTTTAGCTGCAATGTTCAAAAATTAATTGATGGAAGGAGTAGATTCATTCTTCCAGTTTCTTGTTATTACTTTCCTTGCAATTGTTTGTATGTTCCACAGGATTGGATATTTCAGTCTTGTAAAACACTCAGGGATTGGAGCATTGAAAAGAACTAGTGATTTAGTTAAAAATAAATTTATCAGAAAATAAAGCTTGTAGGAAGACATTTATCTACTTCCATTATGGCTTATTTATAACACATTAGGAAAACATATGCCGCCATTAGCATTAGTGTCATACTTACACCTCCAACAAACTAATTTTTTTTTATATTAATTCTATTCTATCTGGAGCAAAAAAAGATCTATGTAAAATTTGCCAAGAGAATAGTTTCCATTTAAGTGAACAAATGGTTTGCATGGTGATAAAATTAGTTTTTTATCCTTGTCATGGGGGGAGGTATTTTTTAAAAGTTTAAAGTAATTCCAATATCTTTCTTTATTGTATTTTAATTCTTTTTTTCACTTTATAAATTTTTGATAAAAGACCATTTCCAAATGTTCTCTGATATACCATAACAGTTAAAAGTTTAATTTCTCACTGATGATTGCATGGCTTCAATGTTGTGTTCCACAAACTGTCTACAATTTTGTACATGCCACCATACGTTATTGTTTATATCAAATTTATTAATTATGTATTGGGTAGAGTACAAACTTTTTTTATTCATTAACTGCAACCAATATATCAGGTTATTTTTCTTGAAAGTACTCACTGCAGATATATTTATAGTGTAAATATTATTTTGAGTATAAGGTATTGGAAAAATGAGGAAAACCATGGTTTGTACATTGGATTTCTATGAATGAAATTTCTCAGAGTATTTAATATAATAGTAATATAATTAGAATGAATTATTTGATTATGGTTATTTATGAAATATTCTTTTAATAGCCAGAGCAAAGAGTTATTTGAAAATAAATAATAATTAAAATGTTTAGAGAAGTTAGATTGCATCCAAACGTTTCCTTGAAATTCCTTCCATTTAGCAGGATAGTAACTGTTTAACCAAAGAATTACTGTTTTGAAAACAGATGATAGGGAATATAGATCTAGATTTGGTAACCTAATAATCCCAAAGGTCCAGTCTCTAATGTTATGACTGAAAACTATTCTTGCCTTATTATGGTACCACAAAATCTTTAAAAGTAAAGAATTAAACTTTTTTTATAAAGGTTTTAGGGATAAAGACAATGACTGCAGAATATATAGAAGTTTTGGTACAATGATCATTTTGATTATAGAAAGTCTCTCATCCATAGTAAAAATAATATCTGTTCCACTTATTTATGAGATTCTCCACAGAAATTAAACTACTATTATAACTGATGTCTATTATTTTGTTAATGTTTTCAGCAATAATTATTCCTAGATAATGTAATATTTTTCCTGGACTACGTATTTATTAAATCTTTTTATATAACATTAATGTGATAAAATATGGATAGGATTTTTGTTTTATTTTCATTAAAAGAAAGTCCAGATTTTTTCTGAAAAGATTTTGATTAGATTAAGGAGAGATGAAAGTGAATTATTATATTCATTTACTGACAGAAGAATATCATTTGCAAACTATTGGATTTTGCAGGCTAGGTTCTTATCCATGTGAATACATTTAATGTCTCGACATGATATTATCAAATTGGCAAATGGTTCTATAACTAAGGCAAAAAGTAAAGGTGAAAGTTGATATTCTTGCTTAGTTCTTTTAGAGATCTTGATTCTGAAGCAAATTAACTTATTTTTACATACACATAGGAGTTAATATATAGAAGATTAATAAGTTGTATAAATTTATATGAGAAGTTACTTTCTTCAAGTACCAGTGAGAGGCAGTTCCAAATAACAAAATCAAATGTATTATTGATATCCAGACTTACTACTGTTAAGTTCTTCTTTGTTTTATTTGCAAAGTCAAATAATGTTAAAATTATTTCAATATTGTCATAAGAATGTGTATTTAAGATAAAGCCAGTCTGGTCGTCATCAACCAGGAGTGGGAGAAATTGTTTTAATTTATCAGTATGAATGTACTTAAATATTTTATAGCCTATGTTTAATAAAGAGATTGGTCTATAAGACAAGCATTTTACAGGACCTTTATCTGATTTTAAAAATGGGGAAATCAAGGTGAATTTCAAAGAGGGAAGAACATTTTCTAAGTTTTTAACTATATTGAAAATTTTGAGCAATGTAGTCAAAGCTTCTTTTGGCATTAACTTATAAAGTATAGAAATTATACCATTATTCTCAAGAGCCTTGTTTGATTTTAGTTTCTTAATTTGAGTTCTTAATTTAGAGTTTGAAATAGGCATGCCAATAAGATTAATCTGATCCTCAGCTAATTTATTTTCTTAGTACATTTGTTAATATTTTTTTTAATTTCCTCTTGGGAATCTATAAAATAATTACTGGAATTTATTATGTTAAAATGATCCCAAAATTCTTTCAAGATGGTCTTTAAATCAGTGACTTTTTTGGGGGAGTGTATATATTTCTTTAATATGATGAGATGTGTTGTATATTTTTGTTCTGATGGCTAATTTGTGGGTGTATTTATCATTAACTGAATAATTAGCTATTTTAGTTGTCTCAATATTGATCATGGTTTTATGATTTAAGACATCTAGATATTTACCATTCAATTTGTTTATATCTTTCATCATGCCTGTGCTTGCTTTTTGACTCTCTAATTTTAATTTATCTAGTTCTTCTTGCAATTAAATCAGATCTTTATCCCATTGTTTTCTCTTTAAAGTATACTAGGATATAATTGTACCATATAACTATGATTTAAAAGCATCTCATAATACATATCTCAGGTGTGTCTTTTGTGTAACTGGCAACCAGAAAAATTTGAATTTATTTAAGAAAGTAATCCTTAAAGTCATTCCAGTTAGTTATATAAGCAGGTATGTGTTTAATGAAAACACTGTTGTTCTGCTTTAGAGTTAGTTCAAAAGTTATAGCACTGTGGTCTGAAAGTGGACACAATGCAACCTTACCCTTATCTAGCCTATTTATTAGATCATTTGATATATAAACTCTATCAATAATTCTGGCCTGAGTTCCATGACTATGTAAGTAGTGAATAAAAAAAGTGAGTCTGAATCTGAAAAGTCCTGTATATCTTTAACTTGCATTAGATCAATATATTTTTTAATTCTTTAGCAAGTACTGATATTCTTCTCTTTATACTGGTGTTAGAATCCTCATCCTTTAAAATACAATTATAGTCCCTGCTAATACTATATTGCCTCTTGTGATATGAACAATTTGGTCTAGGTGCAAGTTAACAGTCTGATTTCTTATCCCTGGAAACCAATATAAATTAATAAAGGTACAGAATTTTCTATTAATTTCCAATATTATTGAGCATAGTAAACCTTTATCATTTTTATAAGAATGAACTATCTTAGGGATAGACATGATATTTCTCCATAAAATTACCACCCCTCTTTTTTCTGATTATAGTGATACCTAGATAGTACTGAATATAATTTAGAATTAAGTCTATTAATGTCAGCTTGTAATAAATGAGTCTCTTGCAAAAATATGATCTGGGAATTAAATAGTTTTAAAAATCTGTTTAGGTTCCCTCTCTTGCATCTATATATATATATATATATATATATATATATATATATATATATATATATATACACACACACACACACACACACACATACACACATATACACACACACTTATATACACCTATATGTATATACACATATATATATATATATATATATATATATATATATATATATATATGTGTGTGTATAAAGAGTTTTCATGAATTCCAATAGTGTATATACATTTGAACCAAACCCATCTCAATGTTAACTCATAAGAGAGCAAATATTCATTGGTAAATAGACTGCTAGCTATAAATACAAGAAGAAAAACAATAGTAGACACCCGAAAATAGGAAACTATTTTTATTGAAAGCAAACATACATTTGTAAAGCCCTTCATTCTCCACATGGAGTCTAAAATCCCCTGTCTGAATAGTAAAACTATCCAAACATTGCCACCCATCCAAAAAAAAAGTAAAAAATAAAAGCCAACATCCACTCTGCTATGTTTAAAATATTTTCCATTACAAAAATGAAAATTAAACAAGATAGTAGTTAAACCCCCCCATATTACTTGTTTTTTTAATGTTGGCAGACAATTTTAATTATATAAATATTTAATATCCTACTAATAATAATATGATGCTATGTAAGGAAGTAAAAATAGAAAACGTATTGTACCAATAAAGCCTATGTGAGGGGGTGAGTTCTAGAATAGCTAGTCTTAAACACAGTAATAAAATAAGTATACAGCTGTTAATAGTTCTAAACATACAGCTAAGGTGTATTTATTACCAACCCAATGAAATAATTAAGTAACCTAGAATCTACTATATAATGAATATAAAATATATTGAACGTGCAAAAATAGATTTTAGTGTTCTAACATTTTTAAAATGTTACTAGTATCAAAAAAGAAAAAGAAAATAACAGAATGCTTCTTTCAAAAGTCAGACTTGCAATCACTTCAGTGTATCACATCCACGGAGAAGTACGTATTTCAGCATACTTATAAATGCTTAAATATTTATATGCCACCATATTATGTGATTTAGGTATGAACAGAAATAATAAGACAATGTGTATAGCTTTAAGAAATGCATAAATGACTGTATAGTCACAAAATCTAGAACAAGAAGGATTTCAAGTAAGTAAGTAAATAATCATAGCTCAGTGCATTATGACAGCTGTTAAATTAAGTGAGCTAAAGTAATAAAACATATAAAAAGAAAAATGACATTTATGCAAAGATAGGTAGTTATTGTCTCAGAGGCATTAATACATTGATGGCTGTTAAAGAAAAAATCATACCATCTTGTCTTATTAATTATTTCCAATGTCATTCTAGCTTCCATTTAATCAAGTAAAGTTAAAAGCCTGCCCCAAACAGTTTGGTTGACTGCAAAGCCCAATGGCATCAGTAGCATTTTTTCTTTCTTTTTTCTTCTTTGAAATATCCCATGTGAACTTAATAGGAAACTCAAATCCAGAAAAAGCAAAGAACGAGCCAGCAAAAAGCCATTAGCTTCGTCTGATAATTCAAAAACAAGAAGTCATATTTTTCCATCTATCTGATAAGCAAAACAAGACCAAAACCATTCCCAGAGAAATTAGTCCCATTCTCTTCCCTCTCCCCAAGACAAAAACCTAGCACATGACACAACAAAGGATTCAACTATCCCAAAAAGCATCCCATTCACACACTCCACACAAGGGTCAAAGGCATATCACAATCCATGAAAAGTAAGAAACACCACCAGGCATTCCCACATACACATTGCAAATGATAACAATTCACCTATCAGGAATCCCAGAACACTAGAAACCATCACAGCATACACAGGGAATCATGCACATACCCACATCTAAGCAAATCACATAGGCCAAGTAGAGACAGACATCGTCAAGTCACAAACAGAAACAGTTGCCCTACAAAACAATCTCACTAAAGAGCAATCTAAGCTCCTGTAGGTTAAGCAAGAAGAAAAGTCTCTTCAAAAAACAAATTATCAAAAAATCAATCATAGATTTGAAAGATAACCACAAAGCCTTCTTTAGCTGTGTCAAAAATCTAAGTGGCAACTCACAAATATGCTCTGAGCTAGTGCAAAATAGCACAAAATATACTGAACCTACTGATATTGCCAGATCCTGGCAGATATTCAGTGCAAACTTCACCTCCCTCTTACCTTCAAAAGGGCCCACAACAATACCGGAAAAGTGTAGTGTCCCAGAAATCACAGAAGCACAGGTAAAAACAGCCCTTTCAAAAGCCAAAAAACACAGCATCAATATGGACAGATGGTATCCCAAGCTGCGTCTTGCATGAACAACAGAACGAACTAACCCCCACCTAAACACACTGTTCAACCTCAGCCTCTCCACAGGCTATGTGCCCATAGAATGGTGCACAGAAACAGTTATTCTGCTCCACAAATGAGGGGCCACAACTGAACCTGGTAACTATCGTCCCATAAGCCTGACTAGCCTGGTCTGCAAGGCTATGGAGTGCATCATCATGGAACACATTAACAAAGACATTGGGAACCTCCAAACACTTGACCCGACAAAGTTCGGCTTTGTTAAGGGCAGATCATGCCTACTAAACCTGGTTGATTTCTTCGAGTCAGTCACCAAGGCCATAGATGAGGGAAAGGTGGTTCACACAGCCTACCTTGATCTCGCCAAGGCGTTCGACACCATTCCTCACTCGGGTATTATAGAAAAGCTCATTAGCCTGAACATAAACCCCTACATGACAAGATGGGTTGCCAACTGGCTTACAGACAGAACTCACATGGTATTAATAGCGGGCTCCAGGTCGGACTCTAAACCAGTCACAAGTGGTGTCCCACAAGGCTCAGTTCTGGGAGCCCTACTGTTCAGCATATATTTCTCAGATGTACAGGCAAACACAGGAGGACTATGGCTAACCAAGTTCGCTGATGACTGCAAACTGGGAGCCCTAATTGACTCTCCGGCTGACATGGACATCCTTCAAAAAGGCCTTACTGAGACAGACACCTAGTGTCAAAGTCATGGCCTCAAGCTAAATGCCAAAAAATGCATAGTCATCCCGTCTGGGAAAAACAAAACACCCACGAATTACCACATAGGCAGCAGCCCCCTTAATACAGAAGAGGTAATAAGAGATGTGGTGATCCAGGTAGATAGTAATCTCTCCTTTGACAATCATATTGCCAAAGTGGTTAGAAAATCCTTCTATGTGGCCCATCTAATAACTAAGGGGTTTGCATCTAGAAATAAAGAGGTTATAGTGCCCCTCTACTCATCAGTCATCAGACCCATCATAGAGTACAATGCCCCATTTGGGATATACCTCACAAGACACTTCCAACAGCTGGAAAGACCACAAAAGCACCTAACCAAGAGGATTACTGGCCTCAAACATATGTCCTATGCAGCCCGACTGAAAAAACTCCAGCTGTACTCAGTGGCATATCATTTACTCAGAGGTGATCTCTGCCTGACTTACAAAGTCATGTCCAACTCAGAATTGATGGACATGCTCCACCTAAAGAAATCCAAGTCACTGAGAGCCACGTGCTCTAGTGAGCTAAACCTTGCCACAACAATAAATAGAACATGCTGGAGGGATAGATTCCTGTCACAGAGACTCCCCATGTTTTGGAACAAAATTCCTAACTACATTAGGCAGAGCCCCTCACTAACACTGTTCAGGAGAAGCATTGATGAGTGGATGGGTAACAGAAAATACACCCCTGGGATCACTTCATTGGCTCTGCTTGACAGAGGCTCAGTTAATCAATCAATAGGGTGGTGAACGCCAACAAACTCTGGCTAGACTTAAAAATGCCCTCGGGCAGATTGCCTAGTACCTACCTATGAACCTATGAACCTATAGACTGCATGCTCCTTAATAAAGCAGTGTGTCATCTGTCAGAAAATCATACAGGTTCCTATCATGAAATCGAACAGGCTTAGAGGGAATGGCATTAACACTGGAAATGCCATTCATCGATGTGTTGTTTGTGAGATCATGGTATAGTGAAGATCAGAAAATTTGCCTTTTTCTCACTGTAGTGTGATCTTGGAGTTGGTATATATAATTAGCGGGATATGTAGGTACACAAAACATATTTCTTTTAGTCAACAAAGAAAGACACAGACAGCATTTCAAATTATAATGTAAAGACACTATTAAAATATATCATCAACAATGATTCAAATTTACTTTAAACTAGATTAACAGTTTACGCTGTTTTTATGTATTAGTATATAGAATGATAAAGAAAAATATGTTTTAAATATTAGCTTTTTAAACAAATATACATGTAAATAAGTTACCTAAATTTAATTTACCTTATTACAGATAAATCTGAGTCTCCTTTTATTACCACCTAGAAGTCAAGAGAGGCAACTTCATTTATAATAAGTAGATAAGAAGGCGAGATACAGAGAAAAATAAAATTATTTAACATAGTGAAGCTAGGCTGTTTTCAGTTTATTTGTCCTTTAATTTCTCTACTTCTTCTTTTCACTTGTTTTCCCTCTGGATTTATCTGCTTGTCTCTTTAAGAACACACTGTTCCAATCCATATCCTCTGTTTGTCCTATAATGTTATTAATTTTCAGGTATGTTACAGCTGTATCTAGTTCTTCAAATATTTTAGTTTCATCAGAAAGTAAGATTTTTATTCTGGCTGGAAACAAAAGAGGGACTTTTATTTGTTTTTTCTTCAGTTCTCTAATTAGTGGAAGAAAACACTTTATTTTAGATATAACTGAACAGAAATAGTCATTATTAAACCAGATAATTCTTTCTTAAGTTTAATGGGAGACACTGAGCAAGCATTCTTTAAGACTAATTCTTTATCCCGTGAGGGAAAACAAATCTCACAGTAGTAGATCTTGTAAAAGCATTGCTCTGAAGAAGTTGAAGCCAGAGATCTGTGTGCACTTTGCATACCAAATGACAATGCTTCAGATAAGTCTAATATTTTTGGTAACTAGGATGACCAAAAGTTTACCATATTATTGCCTTCTATTTTCTCTGGTAAATAAAACATCCTGATGTTGTTTCTGCAGGATATGTTTTCTAGATCATCAATCTTGTTCAGTAGAGAAGTATTCAGCTTTAATAAAAATTCAGTGTTATGTTCATCTTCATTTAGTCTCACTTCCATATCATTTAGAGAGTTCTCAATGCCAGATATTGGAGCTCTCTGCTGTTGAATTTCTTCATGGATTTGATCCATTTGTTTAGTGCATTTCTCTTTGAAATTATCAAATTTAGTGTCCATTTTGACTATTTTTTAAAGATAGTCCCTGAATATTAAAAAGAAACAACTGACGTTCTTTCTTAAGAGATTAATATTGCAAGTTTGCATCCATATGGATCATTTTCAGGCTGTATGAGAAGGTATTTTGACTGGAAAAATTTAAAATAACTGATGATTTTTTAAATTCCCTCTTAATGGGCATGTTAACTTATAGCAAACTATTTCAATAAGGCTGATATGATACATAGAAATTAATATTTCCTGTCAGAAATATATAAAATAGCAGAGCAGGTGACTTATGTTGCTATCCTGTCAATATCCTAGCCAAGTCCTTCTTTACTTATACCAAAAAGTTTCAAAGCAAAATCCACATTGTTTAGAACTCAAAATTGCATTACCTATTGTGAGTCAAGGTAGTAGAATGGCAGTGGAGCAAAACAGGTAGTCACAGTTGAAATAGGGTCTCCAAGTATCCAACAGTCAAATATCCAACAGCCAAATGTCCAGAACAATCACAGAAATAAGGCAAAAACCTTATTTTTTAATTCAATGGATAGCTTCATCAGATCAGTACACAATACATATTCTCTCCTTCATTTAAATAGTACATTCAAATGTTACAAGCACCAATCAGCTATACTATATAATTAAGACAATTAATATAGTAGATGGTATTTAAAGCTGTATTAGCAAATTCATGGGTCAAATAAATATATTTCAACATTTCATGAAGCTTTCAACAGATACATACATTTATAAAAAAATATATATATATGTATTATAAATATACTTGTATATGTCTAAAATATACCAAAAATGCATATTAGAATAAATATATATATATATATATATATATATATATGTATATATATATATATATATGTATATATATATATATATATATATATATATATATATATATATATATATATATACCCATAGATATAACCACAATTAAAATGCATTATTTCATTTTCCTATGCTTCCTAAGCACGTTTATTTAATCCTTTGCCTTTGTCAGCCCTTAACTTAATAATCCAAATATTCTCCCTATAATCTCCTGCGAGAAATAAATCTGAACCAATGTTCATCATTGGTATAAGTAACATGTTTTGAAAGTGCGTTATGTTCAGATTTTTTCTTTATATGATACAGATGTTCCCTTATTCGATCTTTCAACATCCTATTGGTTTTACCAACATAAAAGGATTGACATATTTGGCACTCCGCTATATATACTATATTCATGGTCTTACAATCTGCCACTTGTGACAGGGTATATATCTGACCAGAATTAGGATGTTTAAGTATGTGAGATGTATCAATATATCCACAGAAGTTACATCCATTACATGATGTTATGTTGCCAATCATTGAGTCTTCATCCTTTTTATAACACAATAGCCTTTTCAGGTTTTTCTTATTTCTATACAAAAATCTAGGTGTCTCTCCAACAATTCTACTAATTTTCTCATCGACCTGTAGTATAGGATTCCTTGATCTCATTATTGTCAGATGTAAAGAATATAGGGAATTTAATGGTATCATTGCATACTGTATCAATTATAGTATCAGGCATGAATTCTGGACCAAAGTAAGGTGCTGCAATATCAGTGAATATCTATAACATTCTTAGTTATTTCATTCTCACTATATCCTCTCTCTAAAAATTTACTTTTAAGATCTATGAGTTCTTCCTTAAAATATTAATCTAATGGATTTAATCTGGACATTCTAATTCCCTGGCCTCTGTTTATATTTTTAAAAATATATTGTGGATGCATACTAGTTCTAAGTAAATAGGAATTACGTAGCAGTTCTTACAATATAAACCTGTGTTAATCAAACCACTGGGCAGCTTCTCTATATATAGATCAAGATAGTTTATTTTTAGTGTGGAGTATTCCATAGTAAAACTGAAATAACTAGTCAGGTCATTCATTCTATTTACGAATTCCCTCAGGTCATATTCATTCCCTTCCCATAACAGGAAAAGGTCGTCAACAAAACGACGATAGAATATTACATGTCTATCATATCCTTCCATGGGAAAAAGATTACTCTCTTCCCACTGTGCCAAAAACATATTTGCATAGTTATTGGCACAGGGATTCTTGTTGTATATAGAAGCTGTTATTGAACACAAATATATTATTCTCAAGTACTAGTTCTAAAAGACATGTAATCAAATCAATCTGTTTGTCAGTGTACTTACTATGCTGTTTCAGGTACATTGTTATATATTCAACTCCTATACCATTAGGTATAACCGTAAATAGAGACTGTACGTCCAACGTGACCAATAATATATTCTTAGTATCAATATTACTCTTTAGTGTATTATATAAGTCCATTAAGAACTGTTTAGTGTCCTTAAGGACATAAGAATTCTTATTAATTACTGGTCTAAGATATTTCTCTATATATATAGAGAATGGTTCTGTTAACCAACCCCCACCTGAGACAATAGGTCTCATGATCTTGGGTAACCCATGTATAATGGGTATCAATGGGTCTTTCATGATAAAATAATCATATAGTTCTTTAGAAATAACAGTTCCTTTATACATATCACATATAGTCAACGTAACATGAGAAATAATCTCATATACTTCATCCCTATTTATCTTTCTATAAAAACTATCTTTTAATAAGTTCTCCATAGCTCCATTATACCAAATGGTATCCATCACAACTATTCTACCACCTTTATCAGCAGGCCTGACTGTCACAGAACTATCATTCCGGAGTTTGTTCAAAAACTCTCTCTCTTTATACGTTAAGTTAGTTCTTCTTCTTTTCTTTGTAACATTATTATTAGTTGTCCCATAATATTCAAATATCTGATCTTTTGTAATTTTATAATAGGCCTCAACTAGTGGATGGTTCAAGGGGACAAAATCAGTAAAATTCCTCAAACCATGTTCATTATTAGTAGTATTGGAGGTCATAGACCTACACTCATTTCCATATAATAATTTCAACATAATATTCCGACAAAATATTTTTAAATCCAAGATAGTATCAGTTATATAACTCTTAGTTGTCCGTATAAAACTCAGGCCTTTTTCAAAAAGTTGACACTCTTCTTTTGTAAAATCTCTAGAAGAGATATTAAACATTAGTGTACTGTCCTTTTGTCCCACATTTTCTTCAATGTCTGATTCACAGGTAACTCGCCTGAGTGTTTCCGTTTCTGACGGCCATGACTCATGGTATTCCTCTGTCTGGTCTGTCTGCCAGAGGAAAAGAAATATTCTCATTGAGACTATTAATAGATGTTTGATTAATAACAGTTTTAGGTCTAACAACTTGTTCTATTTCAGTTGTTTGTAAGGGTAATTTAGATACTATAACCTCAGGGTATAAACTCCCATTCACATGTATCACATTATCTTTTGTCCTTACAGTTGTCTGTGTTCTGTTATTAATTGCATTATTAGAATGGTCCACATCCTCAGCAACAGTTATGCTATCCACATTATGTAATTCACGTTGTATCTCAGGATGTGAAACAACATTAGCATCAAAAACATCATCAGTTAATGCATTCATCGTATTATCAACAGAATCAGCAATAACATTGGCACTATTCTTATTAGTCTCATTCAAATGTAGAGTATTGGTGTTATTCACTCTATTCACATTATTATTAGTTCTACTAGTATTATATTCATTTCTAGGCCATGTGAAGATATGACCTAATTTAAAGTCATTATAATCTCTTATTATTTTATTTCTCTTCTGATGTGATAATCTGGCTGAAATGAGCATACTCAAACATAGGATTCACAATGGTAGCTGGAAAAGTCTCAAAAATATCACGCTCTTTATTTTTTATGCTCATAGTCAATTTGTCCTCTTCCGGTGTAAAAAAATCATTTAGGAGAGATAGATAGCTTCTGCTTACCTCTAGATTGATTTTCTGCCATCGTGTAAGCAGTTCAGGGTAGTACTAAATACCCTTAAGCCTCTAGGTACAATCCTATGGTCAAGGCAATATTGGAAGTGTAAGCGTTGTACTTGTAAATGCTTAAGTTTCAGAAAGTCTTTCTCTAAGTCGTTCATAGCATGTTGCAGTCATTCAAGATCCCCAGTCGCGTCGACGTCATCTGATAAGGCATTTGCCTCGATCTGCCAAGATACGTTCTTTGAACAAGTTAGGCATTTGAGGAACCTCTTCCTCACTGCAGTATCACATGTCACATCCTTCCGTGGATTATAATCAAGCTCTATAGATAGATTATCCTGCATAGTCCTGTTCCAAATGGTATAGGCAATAAAAATGAATAAAAATAAAATGCAGTTGAAATGTGTTACCAACCAAATGGATAAATGTTCCGTTGCTGAAACAAGTTAAAAGTCAAGGTAGTAGAATGGCAGTGGAGCAAAACAGGTAGTCACAGTTGAAATAGGGTCTCCAAGTATCCAACAGTCAAATATCCAACAGCCAAATGTCCAGAACAATCACAGAAATAAGGCAAAAACCTTATTTTTAAAAAACGTTTTAATTCAATGATAAGCGCTTTCGCTGGATAGCTTCATCAGATAAGTACACAATACATATTCTCTCCTTCATTTAAATAGTACATTCAAATGTTACAAGCACCAATCAGCTATACTATATAATTAAGACAATTAATATAGTAGATGGTATTTAAAGCTGTATTAGCAAATTCATGGGTCAAATAAATATATTTCAACATTTCATGAAGCTTACCAATACCATCTACTATATTAAACATGGTTTGAGGAATTTTAGTGATTTTGTCCCCTCGAACCATCCACTAGTTGAGGCCTATTATAAAATTACAGAAGATCAGATATTTGAATATTATGGGACAACTAATAATAATGTTACAAAGAAAAGAAGAAGAACTAACTTAACTTATAAAGAAAGAGAGTTTTTGAACAAACTCCGGAATGATAGTTCTGTGACAGTCAGGCCTGCTGATAAAGGTGGTAGAATAGTTGTGATGGATACCATTTGGTATAATGGAGCTATGGAGAATTTATTAAAAGATAGTTTTTATAGAAAGATAAATAGGGATGAAGTATATGAGATTATTTCTCATGTTACGTTGACTATATGTGATATGTATAAAGGAACTGTTATTTCTAAAGAACTATATGATTATTTTATCGTGAAAGACCCATTGATACCCATTATACATGGGTTACCCAAGATCCACAAAGATATAAAAAAAACCCCCATGAGACCTATTGTCTCAGGTGGGAGTTGGTTAACAGAACCATTCTCTATATATATAGAGAGAAATATCTTAGACCAGTAATTAATGAGAATTCTTATGTCCTTAAGGACACTAAACAGTTCTTAATGGACTTATATAATACACTAAAGAGTAATATTGATACTAAGAATGTATTATTGGTCACGTTGGACGTACAGTCTCTATTTACGGTTATACCTAATGGTATAGGAGTTGAATATATAACAATGTACCTGAAACAGCATAGTAAGTACACTGACAAACAGATTAATTTGATTACATGTCTTTTAGAACTAGTACTTGAGAATAATATATTTGTGTTCAGTAACAGTTTCTATATACAACAAGCTGTGCCAATAGCTATGCAAATATGTTTTTGGCACAGTGGGAAGAGAGTAATCTTTTTCCCATGGAAGGATATGATAGACATGTAATATTCTATCATCGTTTTGTTGACGACCTTTTCCTGTTATGGGAAGGGAATGAATATGACCTGAGGGAATTCGTAAATAGAATGAATGACCTGACTAGTTATTTGAGTTTTACTATGGAATACTCCACACTAAAAATAAACTATCTTGATCTATATATAGAGAAGCTGCCCAGTGGTTTGATTAACACAGGTTTATATTGTAAGAATTGCTACCGTAATTCCTATTTACTTAGAACTAGTATGCATCCACAATATATTTTTAAAAATATAATCAGAGGCCAGGGAATTAGAATGTCCAGATTAAATCCATTAGATGAATATTTTAAGGAAGAACTCATAGATCTTAAAAGTAAATTTTTAGAGAGAGGATATAGTGAGAATGAAATAACTAAGAATTTTATAGATATTCCTATGCTACGCACTGATATTGCAGCACCTTACTTTGGTCCAGAATTCATGCCTGATACTATAATTGATACAGTATGCAATGATACCATTAAATTCCCTATATTCTTTACATCTGACAATAATGAGATCAAGGAATTATTAAGTAGGTACTGGCCTATACTACAGATCGATGAGAAAATTAGTAGAATTGTTGGAGAGACACCTAGATTTTTGTATAGAAATAAGAAAAACCTGAAAAGGCTATTGTGTTATAAAAAGGATGAAGACTCAATGATTGGCAACATAATATCATGTAATGGATGTAACTTCTGTGGATATATTGATACATCTCACATATTTAAACATCCTAATTCTGGTCAGATATATACCCTGTCACAAGTGGCAGATTGTAAGACCATGAATATAGTATATATAGCGGAGTGCCAAATATGACAAATCCTTTTATGTTGGTAAAACCAATAGGATGTTGAAAGATCGAATACGGGAACATCTGTATCATATAAAGAAAAAATCTGAACATAACGCACTAGAAAAACATGTTATTTATACCAATGATGAACATTGGTTCAGATTTAAGGTTCTGGAAGTGATTTCTCCTAGCATTCGTGCAGGAGATATTGAATATAGGGAGAATATTTGGATTATTAAGTTAAGGGCTGACAAAGGCAAAGGATTAAATAAACGTGCTACGATTAAGCCTTTACTTAGGAAGCGTAGGAAAATGAAATAATGCATTTTAATTGTGGTTATATCTATGGGTATATATATATATATATATATATATATATATATATATATATATATATATTTTTTTTTTTTAATTCTAATATGCATTTTTGGTATATTTTAGGCTTATATATAAGTATATTTATTATACATATATATATATATTTTTTATAAATGTATGTATCTGTTGAAAGCTTCATGAAATGTTGAAATATATTTATATGACCCATGAATTTGCTAATACAGCTTTAAATACCATCTACTATATTAATTGTCTTAATTATATAGTATAGCTGATTGGTGCTTGTAACATTTGAATGTACTATTTAAATGAAGGAGAGAATATGTATTGTGTACTGATCTGATGAAACTACCCAGCGAAAGCGCTTATCATTGAAATAAAACTTTTTTTAAAAATAAGGTTTTTGCCTTATTTCTGTGATTGTTCTGGACATTTGGCTGTTGGATATTTGACTGTTGGATACTTGGAGACCCTATTTCAACTGTGACTACCTGTTTTGCTCCACTGCCATTCTACTACCTTGACTTTTAACTTGTTTCAGCAACGGAGCATTTATCCATTTGGTTGGTAACACATTTCATCTGCATTACCTATTCTGAACCCATGGATATTGCAAATTAACTGGCAAACAAATTCAGAGCTAACTACACCCAAAACATATATAATGCACACACACATATTTCTCAGGACATTAACCTCCTTACCACAAAAGAACACTTGTTACAAGTGCTTTCCAAAAACAAACTAAAAAAGGCACCCTCTATGGGACTTGATAAGATACCAGGCTGCCTGCTGAACAGCATTAAACATGCAATGGCGGACACAATCCTACAACTATTCAGTTTGAGCTTATCTTCCAGTTTTCTCTCTGAAGTTTGATGCCCATAAATTGTGTTGCCTCTTCACAAGAGCAGTCCCACCACAGAGCCTAGGAATTATACACCATTCATTCTGAGAAAATTCATCAGCAAGGCCATGGAATGGTTCATAACAGATTCATTAAGTGACAATATATAAAAAAACACCTTATAAGACTTGACCCCCAGCAGTTTTTCATAGTTAAGGATACATACTGACTAATGAAAGTGGTCAAATATTTTGGAGAGTAAAACAAGGCATGGGCAGTGGTCACATACTCCATGCAACATATCTGAGCCTCACCAATGCAGTTGGTACTATACCACAAGCCAAAATTATCAAATAGTTAGATATATTCCTGAATGATCCCTATGAGGTTACAGATAGTTAACTGGCTGAAGAATAGAACCCACACTGTGAAGGTGACAGGAGTGACCTTAGAGATTATGGAAGAAACTAGTGGGATACCACAGGGTTCCTCATTCGGACCTTTGTATCGGGCATATGCTTCTCTAATCTACAAATCAAAAATCAGAAATTTTGATTAACCAAATATGCTGATGGTTATGAACTTGATGTTATCCTTGAATCTCTTCTGATACGTAGATGCAAAAAAGTGAACTTACAACAACTTAGTAGTTAGTCTGCTAACAACAGGCTAAAACTAAATGCTAAAAAATGAAATAGTGTTGCATTTGACTAACAAAAAAATAAACCCTTCCATCCAGCTTATACTAGAGAAAACATCCCACTCCAAGCATGAAGATGCAGTACGATACCTTGGAATATGAGTGGATAATTCACTCTTCTTTGACCATCATATTGCATCCATGGTCAGGAGACCCTTCTATCTGGCAAGGTTTTAAATACAATGTATTTTGTCTATGTCCATAGAAGTCTTAGCCCCATTATATTCCACACTGATCAGGCCCACCTTAAATTGCAATGTCTCTTTATCTTTCAAAACATATCTAGCAGTGAGGGAGACCTCAAAGATACTTGACAAAAAAGATCATAACACTACATGACCTGATATATAAAGAGGGACAGGAAGCCTTGTCTTTGCATTCTGTCTTACAGACATGGAACAAAGTGAAAAGCTTTATTTAAGACTAATACATAATTCCAGACATAGGAATGTTTACATATAGAAATTGTAAGATTTTGAGAATGAAAGGAGAAAGTAAGGATGAATGAACTTATCAAAGGAGGAGTAGGATTGTGGAGAGATTTTTGAGTGCACATGCTATTATCAATGTGTTGTTTCAGTAAACATACTAGTATAAATGTTTTGTTTCAGTAATTCTGGATTATGAGTCATTTCCTATTAAGTTCATAGTTTCATAGGTTCATAGGTGTTTACTAGGCTAACGACCACAAGGGCCTTTTAAAGCCTAGCCATGCATATCAAATCTCTGACAAGTTCTGATACCCTTAATAAGTATAAGCAGGATCTTGGGAGATGAAACATTTACATGCAGGGTCCTGGGAGATGAACCATTTACAGGCTGCTTGTGTCCATTAGAACACAGGTGCCAAACCAGGGATGAATTTCTTGATCTCCATCCAGCCGTCCAAGTTACACTTGAACTGGGTTAGGGAGGAACTCTGCTTCATATGGATGGGGAGCCTATTACAGAGAAGGGGTAGTGCCTGCCTCTCCAGCAGATCCTATTTATATCACACGCAAGGTTTAAGTCTTTTAAGCCTTCTTGTTTCTCTTCATTATATTTCAGTATATCAGTTTTCTCAGTTATGTTAAGAAGTGATTCATCTGAATTACTGATATGTTCTGGAAATGACTGGATGAAATGAGAAACCTGACAGGCAAATATATATATTTGTAAGAATTGATATTTTGGGGTCTGACAGGATTTCAAATTGACACAAATATGCATATATCTAATTCAGAGTTCTGGTCAGCAATAAATAATAATACATTATTTCCTTACAAGAATATCTTCTGTTGGTTAATAAGGAGGTATACAGTCGTCAGTATTTTTACCTTAATTTCTTAGCATAAAGATTCAATTTTGTCCTTGGAAAGCAAAGAAAATACAGGATCCATTGTTTCAATCCACATTGAACTATGACTAAGAGTTATATAAAATATTATCTTCTGATACTAGCATAGAAATTAACATAAAGGTTAGTAAGTACTTGCATGCACATGGAAAGGAATAGAGAATGTGTGTAACAGCTATGTTTTAATCCCTAGCACCAACATATTAATGTGTGTTAACCCTAACCCTAATAGTGCCCTTACGTCTAACTCTGACCCTACACCTTACGTTAGGAGAAGCCCTTATCCATAACAGTACCACTGCACAAGGCATCCAGACACACTTCATATACCTGAGCTGGGTCTATATTAGAATGACAAAACCTCACTTACGCGAATCCCGAAAGGCCAACACATAAACAGCGAACCACATGAACACTGAACATCTTTATGTGCGAAATTCAAAATACAGAATCGCCATAGTTGTCCCCACCATGTTTAGTGAGGCAAAGCATCAGTAGGAGATTCCCTTATCCAGTATAGCTCCCTAAGATAAATGTGCAATAGTTACTGACCTTAGGGTTAGGGTGCGGGTTAAGGTAAGTGCATATATAGTAATACATTCATATTTATTTTGTTTGGGTAGTCAGTATGTAGTGGGTGGTGGAGTTGGCCAACTATGGCAATTTGATATTTTGAATTTTGCCCTTAAGGACATTCGGTGTTCTTGCGGTTCGCTGTGTATGTGTCGGCCTTTCGGGATTCATGTAAGTGAGGTTTTGGCATCCTAATATAGACCCCCTGAGCTTATTGGCACATTGGTAAGTTTATCCCATTCTGTAGCCCATTCTCTAACATTAACCCATACCTAATGCCAAAACGTTGGTATATCCCAAAGCATACTTACTGTAACCAAGCACTTGATTTTCCTCCATTTAATACCTCCAGAACTCAACGAAGAGATTTTTGATTAATTTCCTAAGCAGTTCACTCTGTCAACAACATGAATTGCACTCATATATAAATATATTTACCAACTATTGCAGATGTAATTCAATATATTAAATTCCGAAAAAAAAATCTTTTTAACTTCTTTGTTTCTTTAGAACTAGTAAGAAGAATTTATGGCAAGTATATTGAAATCTGAGAGGGAAGTGTGATTATAAGAAATATTCAAATGAATATAAAGTATGTCAGATATAATCTTTGAATCCATGCCTAAGTTTTTCCCTATAGTCTACATGACAAACTAAGGAAGTAAAAAAGGGATGATCATAAGAGAATGGGAAAGAGTGGTGAGTAGGAGGGGTGACAGTAGCTAAGCAACGCGACCAATATAGAAGTCCCCAAAGTGTGGTAGAGTGTTATGACAGGAAAATGTAGTGCTGCTTTAGCCATGCATGTTATGCCTCCTGCTTATTACAGAGGGAGGCTAATGAAGTAATTAATTAATAAAACAGTAAAATTTTGGAATGAAATCCAGCATGGCGCAGTGCATAGGAATACTCGCATTCAAAAATAATCTGTTTTGAAGTAAGCAAGGTGTCTATGGGAGGTCAAATGGAGAATAGGAGATCACAAACCATTAGAAGGGTTTTCATAGGTTAGTACTAAGCTAACTGAGACTCAAACCCTGCACCTTGTGTTTGCAAGGGAAACAACTTAACCATTAGGCCACTCTCCCGAGAAACTTAAATAATGTAGGTATTAATGATGAAGAGTCAGTCAGATTTTATAGCTCATAGTTTCAGAGCCTTGATTGTACCATAAATATGTGGAATGATGGTACAAAAGTCCTTCAAATTAAGAAACCCAAGAGGTTATCTCTGTACAAAAAGAAAAGAAGCTACAGTTTTATTACAATCAACTTAAGATCGTGGCTGTAGTATTGTCTCCCAAGATACATGTAGCCACAGCAGAATTTGCCTGCTACTACCAGCCATTCATACAATCATCTCATCAGCACTCTTCTTTTCACTCATTTTTTAATATTAGTGCCGGTGGTACAATAGTTAGCACACTTGCCTTTGACATAGAAGGCTATAGGTTCTGTTCTTGCACCACCTGTATTGATTGCTGGCAGTGTAGTATAAGTGGGGTACTGCTCAACTGAGTGTGATGCTCTTCAGATGAGACACCAAATTGAGGTCCCTTCTGCTTGAGTTGTTTGTAGCTCAGGTGATGTAAAAGATCCCATATTGCCTATATATGTATATATGGATCCCTATCACATGGTCAACAGGCCATATGATCAACACTCATTTGGTCGACAGTTCATTTGGTCGACAAGCAGTTTTATGTGGGGTCTTCGACCCCCACACCCCCCCAATGTGGGGGACTGTGCCCCCCACACCCCCCTAACTATATATATCAACTCCAGGGTCACACAACATTGGGGAGGGGGGCAAATCTGCCTGTCGACCAAATGAATTGTCGACCAAATGAAAGTCGATCAAATGGCTTGTCGACCATTTAGTGGGTTTTATCTGTAAACAAAAGATAAATAAAATTCCTTTTCCTTCTGTAACCACATCCCACTGACCACCACAGGGACCACAGTTTGTTTGATGTTCCCCTTCACCTTTCTAGTCTTCAAAACAGCAGAAAACATGAATAATGGAGACAGGTGTTATGAAGAAGGTGTGAATATGAGATCAACATCTCTGCATTCATTGTGGGACTTACCTGACCATCTCCCACCTACTTCTCAACACATTTAGTGCCAGTAGAGTATTATAATATACAAAATAATTATTTTTCCTCCCAACATTTTTTAACAGAACAGCAGACCCCGAGCACTATCTGCACAAAAGAGGAAGGCACCATAGATAAAATAATATATTGATATAAAAAAGCCACAATGTAGCTTAATATTTCAAGTTAAGTCTTCATACGTACAGAAAATAACTTTTTTCACTGTTACAGTCTAGGTCTGAATACATCATACTATAAATCAAACAAGGTGAAAAGTAGTTATGCACTCACTGAAAAATCCTTGTTGAAGTTAGGAGGCCTACTGCACACACATTATTAATAAATTTATGGGCGTGTAGAAAGGAAAAAATGAAAACAATAATCTGTACAGTGTTAGTAATTCTGTTCCTCACCATCATAATGCAATAACTCCACATTACACAATATTATTACTATTTTAACCATATTTAAAATGCATTAAACAAAACATAGCATTATGTCTGTTTGTGTGAATTTATGTCTGTGTATGTATGTGTGTGAGTGTGTTTGCATGCATGTGTGGCTGAGAGTAGATATGTGTGTGTGTGTGTGTGTGTGTGTGTGTGTGTGTGTGTGTGTGTGTGTGTGTGTGTGTGTGTGTGTGTGTGTGTGTGTGTGTGTGTGCGTGTAGGTGTCACATAGAAAGCTACTAACAAAACATATATTACCGATTTCTTTCACATACCCTCAACCCTTATTTGAATGTTTGCAACATCTACTAGTGAGATGGGAAATATATGTTTGTTAATATGCTAAGAATAAATTGAAGTTTATACAGTACTTATCATATTGTAAAAAAGAAAAAAAAATACTTGTCATTTTTACTGGGTTATATCTGAAAATGATTCTGTGTTTACAGTTCATTTATCAAACAAATAACTTTAAACACTATCTTGCAGGTGGGCAACCCCCCCTGCACCCCCCACTTAAATATAGTAACTCTGAGATCACACAGTGAGGAAAGAGATATATTTTCTCATCCCCACTGTAATGTAATTCACTGAATAAGCTTTTGCAAAAGTGCACTTTCGATGTAGTGCACTTTCGCTTAAGTGGATTTCTACCTTTCTTGTTCGAGATTTTGAAATTTGGATCAAGAAAAGGTGTTTAAATTATGGTTATAGAAGTAAGAAGGATGGTGAGGTGGAGATTATAAGAGGAGTGCAGGGTATGGTGCCTTCGGGTAGCTTAGATGAGTAGGGAGGAAAGAGAAAGAGGTTGAAGAATGTCTGCAGAGATGGATTAAATAAGATAAGGTAGCAGGAAAACAAAATCATTTATAGGCCTCCTTTTCACAAATTACATTTTAGGCAGTCTAATCTTTGTTTAGCTACTTGCCTGTATGGCTTCAACATCAATCAGATGGAGTCTGTTTTAATTATATGCATCTCATCCAAACCTAAAGTTTGTATTGAAAGACTGCTGTTTAGGTTAAAGACCAGCTCAAGTGTACTAAATTTCCCATATAACTGAAGTGCTCCACAAGCAACTCAGGCTTTGCTTTCTGCATAATCTGGTCAGATTATATTCTTGAAACTCTATAACCTTCTCCATAAAATCACTTAAGTTCTAACAAAACATGTTTAAAATATATATGTACGTAAATATAAATATAAATATATATATATATATATACATATATATATATATATATATATATATATATATATATATATATACTGAATGGATGTTAGCTCAACTGTGTACTTTGCTGAAAAAGCTATGTGGAATGTATACTAGGTGGGTGCGTGTTTATGTGAAAGTGTAGGTTAGGGTTAGAGTAAGGGGCAGATCATGGATTAGACTAAATATGTGTATGTGTGTGTTTGTGTGTGTGTGTGTGTGTGTGTGTGTGTGTGTGTGTGTGTGTGTGTGTGTGTGTGTGTGTGTGTGTGTGTGTGTGTGTGTGTGTGTGTGTGTGGTGAGTGTTTAGAATTAGGGTTAGGGGATCGATGTAGTATTTGTGCGTGTGTCTGTGTGTGTGTGTGTGTGTGTGTGTGTGTGTGTGTGTGTGTGCGTGTGTGTGTGTGTGTGTGTGTGTGTGTGTGTGTGTGTGTGTGTGTGTGTGGTGAGTGTTTAGAATTAGTGTTGTGTGTGTGTGTGTGTGTCTGTGTGTGTGTGTCTGTGTGTGTGTGTGTGTGTGTGTGTGTGTGTGTGTGTGTGTGTGTGTGTGTGTGTGTGTGTGTGTGTGTGGTGTGCATCCAAGCTTCCTTGTTTAGTGTCATATGTATTTACAGCAGCAATAGCAGAGATACGGTTAGAGCTAACATGTATTTCTAAGGTGAAGCAGAAAGGCATTAATCACAACACACAGTTGCAAACCGGATACTCCTAACAGTGATTGATATTCTCACTCCAACAGTGTAATCAGTAAAGAAGGGTATGAACTTTCTTACTGTCTCCTTTACCAGATTGGTGGATATGGGCATTCTGAGGCAATGTACAAATAACCTCATGTTTACTGAAACCCAGTTAATTTTGAAACAAACTTATATGGTATGTGAGAGATGCATTTACACAACTTCACTGGAGGCAAAGCTCTCACATAAAAGTGCTCCTAATGTCAATAAAGTTGTCAGTAGTACACATGCTGCACCCATCATGCACAATTCAAAGCAGACATTTAGACCAACATATACTGAGACACTTATATGTAACCTTCCTAAACCACAAAGACCTCCTAGACAAAGTACACATAACAAATACCCTCAGCAGCCCCAAACGCACTCCTTCAAAACAACACCCACATCCTCACATAGAGCTATATCTCATGGAGCCTCTACCGTTAAGCCCATAAGGCAAATCACCACACAATCCAACATTCTATTCATTGGAGACTCCATTTTGAGATACTCTGATGTCCCTCTCACCTGGCTGAGTAAGGAGAACGTTACGGTCAGTTGCTTATCAGGAGCTAGGATCTGTCACTTTACACATGCACTCAGGTCATTGGATCACAGTTACCAATATGACCCAGTCAGAGTACATGTGGGAGTAAATGACCTGAGACATACCTCCCTAGACTATATGAAGAGAGACATAATAGACCTCTCGGACTATGTGTCTCGGGCTGGTATGAGCATTACATTGAGCAGCATTTTACCTTCTCCAAGGATGATTCAACAATACGAACAAAAGATGATTGACTTTAATAATTGGCTTAGTTTCTGGTGTCATTCTAAGAGATACAATTTGTCAGCATGGAAGGAGATGGTTCAAAGACCATGCTGCTTTGCCAGGGATTGTCTCCACCGCTCCCATCTAGGCTTTTACTAAAACATTTTCTTCCCCCATAGGGCCTTTTTAGGCAATGCCAAACTGAAAGTATTCTGACGTAGCAAATCAAAACCAAGAAAATCTAAAGGTATTACTGCTCAGTGCTAGAAACCTAAACAAAAAACTCCACTCCCTGGAAGCTCTCTTTACCCTAGAGAATGCTGATGTCTGTGTGGTCTCTGAGACGTGGTTTAAAGCTGTGGACAGCACACCAACATTGCAGTATTATAATGCCTTCCACACATTTAGACCAGCTACATCACAGGCAGGAACTAAAGGTGAAGGTGTCTCTGTTACATCAAAAATAAATATACTTCAAAGCTGGTCAAACCGGACAATGCACTTGGGCTCCTCCATGTTCAAATCACCATAGTCAAAATCCAATACCTCTGCCTTGCAAGCTATAGATCCCCCTCTATGACCCAGGAAACCCATACCATGTATTTAAACTTATTCAAAACACTAACCATCCCACCTAATACCATATTCATGGATGACTTTAATTATCCCACTATTTACTCGCAATCCTATAAAACATCAAACGTACATGCACATAGATTCCTGGATTTTGTAAGCATAAACTCTCTGGACCAGATAGTCAATACGGCAACCGGGGTGCAACCATACTGGATCTGTTCCTCACTAATATCGGAGAGTGCTGCATACCCCGTACTGTAATGCCTTCCCTGGCAAGGTCAGACCACAAAATGGCCTCCTATGAAGTAAAAATAAAATCTGGACCCCCAGCTCAACCGTGAATAATCAGGAACTATTCTAAGGCTAATGTCCTGCTATTTTGTGAGAAGTTGGCAAAGTTTCAAGCCCTTATAAACCCTGAGAACACTTCTGCCTATGCAGAACTGTTCACAGAAACCCTTTGCAAGCATGTTAATAGCTGCATAAAGGCAGCTCTACCCACCAGATAGAAGTACAGAACCAATTCAAGCAAACAAGCCAACCTGGTGGAATCACAAAATCAGTCAAATATATAACAGAAGGAAGAAAACCATGGCAAAAATTAGGAGTTGTAGCACCCAGCAGGATAAAGGCACTCTCATAAACAAACAACTCAGAGGACAAATAAAGTCTAACAAAGCAAAATTTGAGATAAGTTTGGACTCCCAGGCCAAGGACAACCACAAAGCATTCTTTAGCTATGCACATAACCTCAAAGGCAATACACAATTGTGTGCAGAGCTCATTGTAAATGGAGCCACCTATACTGAGCCAGAAGATATAGCAAAGCTCCTGGCTGATAAATTCAGCTCCAACTTTACTCCTCTCTCCCACTCAACCTTCCTTTAGGAAATATCATCAAATATAACTCCCCCTACTATCACTAGGGAACAGGTCCTTAATGCTCTCTCTAAGACCAAGGACACTGCATCAATGGCCCAGAAAATATCCCAGGATGCCTTCTAAGTAGCACAAAACATGACATATCAGGGCCTCTGGAATTAGTATTTAACTGTAGCCTCCAAACAGGCTTAGTGCCTCATAAATGGACAAAGGAACAGTCATCCCAAAGGGTGGGCCATCTACAGACCCTGGAAACTACAGACCCAAAAGTCTCACTAGTCTTATATGTAAAGCCATGGAAAGAATTATCATGGAGATGATCAAAAGAGATATAGTAAACCTCCACTCACTGGACCCTACCCAGTTTGGTTTTGTCATGGGCATATCATGCCTACTCAACCTGGTGGACATCTTTGACAAGGTCACCAAAGCAATGGATGAGGGCAAAATTATTCACACTGCCTACTTTGACCTGGCATTTGACTTAATACCTCACTCAGGCAATGTTGACAAACTCAAGAGGTTAGGTACAAACCTGTATGTCACCCAGTGGATGGTCAACTGGCTCACAGACAGGACCCAGGAAGTTAAAATTGGAGAGTCCACCTCTACAAAGAGGCCAGTTACAAGTGGAGTCCCTCAGGGATCAATCCTTGGACCGTTCCTTTTTGGCATTTATTTCTCAGAAGTCAAGGCCAATGTCAGTGGCCTCTGCCTGACAAATTTGCAGATTATTGTAAATTAGGAGCTGTCATTGAATCTCTCACTTACATCAATGTTCACCAAGAGGAGTTGAAACAGACAAACAACTGGTGTCAGAATCATGGACCAAAACTAAATGCCAAGAAATGCATAATAGTATCCTTTGGGAAGTCATCCATTTCTGGTAACTATCATACTGACAACGCACCCCTTGTGTTGACCAAGTAGTCAGGGACTTAGGGACACTCATAGATAGTAATCTCATCTTTGATCATCACATGTCTACAGTGGTGAGGAAATCATTCTATGTTGCACAACTTATAAACAAAGGTATGGCATCTAAGTCCAAGGAAGTCACTGTTCCACTGTATTCGGCATTCATCAGATGTATCATTGAGTACAATGCCCCCTTTATTATGTATCTAACTAGACATATCCAACAACTGGAGCATCCACAGAGGTTCCTCACTAAAAGAGTACAGGGTGTAAGTAATATGTCCTATGCAGACCGCCTCAAGGCCCTATCTCTGTATTCTGTCTGCTACAGACTTTTGAGGGGAGATTTATGCCTGACATACAGGGCATTGTCAGACCCCCACTCTGATGGACCTCCTGCATATCCACAAAGCAAACAGTACCAGAATTACCTGTTCTAAAGACTTAAACCTTCCTTGTGATATAAAGAGGACCCGCTGGACAGATAGGTAAGTAGCTCAGAGACTACCCCATTTACAGAACAAGCTCCATGTGAAGCAGAGTTCCTCCCTAATCAAATTCAAGTGCAACTTGGAGAATTGGATGGAAAACTGGAAATTCATCCCTGGTTTGGCACCTATGTCCCTGATGCAAACAGGTAACCTGTAAAGTGTTCATCACCCAAGCCCGTGCTTACACTTATCAAGTATCAGACCCTTTCAGAGATTTGGGATGCATGGCTAGGCTTAAAAAGGCCCTTGTGGTAGTTAGCCTAGTAAACACCTATGAACAAGGTCACAACACATATGATACAGAAGGATATATAAAATGACCAAATAAATCAGATGTGTAGATACTCATGACAACATGAAATATGCAGTTATTAAAGGTATGCACTTATGTTCATGAAAATGAAAGTATAAGAGTTAGAGAAAGACAGAAGGTCAGATTTAGACAGTATAAGGAAAAAGTTGGTATGAAATATAATAAAGGAAGGGTTAAGATATTTTTGGATATAATTCATAAAACACAGAAGACTGACTTTTGATGCTTTTATTTTTCTCTTTTGAATTGTGTCTTACAGGTACTGTATGTGTTCTTATTTGGAAGTTATTCCTTAGACTAAGAAGTACATGGCCATTTGACTGTCTCCAGACACCGAGGACATTTTGGTACAATTAGTTTATTGTTGATCATAGCAATCAAAATGGCATTATTTCTTGTTAAAATGAAATGAAATGAATTACTGGCATTTTGCTCAAGTTATTGGATTCACACGTATCACTTTATTTATATTTAAGTTCCAGATAAAGGCTGTGCTGCAAAGCAGAAGTTTCTGTTCTAAGATGATTCAGCTACCTGCCTGAGCTTGTCTTTTAGTTTAACAAGAACTACAGAGACATAAGTAAATCTGGGAATTATACTGTGTAGAATTTTAAGCAGTATGTTCCAAGTTTCAGATGTCTCTTCACTTTGTGAAATGCTTTTAGTGTAATGTTCTTACCTCAAGTCCTTGTATACTCCATAAAGTCAAGGTTAGAAACACTTACAAGCTGAGAACCACTTAATCAGACACCATTTCAAGAGGTCCAGATGAAACAATAATCCTGACTTCTGCAGAACATTGTGTTCCACATTCTGCTTGCCAAATAATATAATATTCATTTCAGTCTCCTTTTGGATTAATATAATGCAGGTGATACATAAAGATGACTGTACTAAATACACAGGAGAAGCACAATCAAGGCCATCAATCAGCCGATGTAGAGCAGTGTAGAGTAAACATTCTGAATTAAAATAACGTCATCTTTGTACATTTTCATGTAATTTCTAAACAAAACAATCAAAAAAATGAGAAGAGTAGTGGTGTCAGGCTGAAGCTTCAAGGTACTTCTCTTTTCGCACAAATTGAGGTATAAAAATAAAATTTCTACAAAGCAATGGCTTTTGTAATGTTTGCCAGAAAGCACCTCTTACAATCAAGGCCAGCAATACTGCAGCATAATTTAGCAATTCTCGGTTTCAGCATTGTGTAGTTCACCACCACATTAATGTTGAGAAAATGAATAAAAAAAGATTCTGCTACAATGCGCAGTGAATGTATCTATTTACCTATCTGTCTATCTAAACACACACACGCATACGTATGTGTATGCATATGTACCTATATCTATCAATATATATATATATATATATGGTTTCTATTAATTTGGTCAAATGATGAGAATGTTGACAGCTTTCCTGCCTGCCTAATTTGGTTGACAGGAAAGCTTTTGATAGTGCTCTGAGATTGACATAATATTTGAGATTGGGTCTGCTTTTTTGTTGGATATTTACAATCTTGGGGTTGGCACATGTAATTAGAAGGTAGTTTGGGTGCCCAGGCACTAACATGGTAGGGTTGCAGGATAGCTTGCCACCCTGCAAAAAAGATTGTTTGCATGCTCCAAAATTATGCACTATTTGTGGTGGTCAATGTTTTTTTTTATCATTTTGGTCAATGCTTTTCACATCAACCTTTTAATATTTTGATGTGCATAGGAAGAATATATATATATATATATATATATATATATATATATATATATATATATATATATGGTTCCACTTCATATCATCGAAATTTCATTTCATCTAATTGCAAAACATCGAGGCCAAATCGTCGAAAACTCAAATTGTTGAAAACTCATATCATGGAATCTCAAATCATTGAAAACTATAAATTAACTAGAAATAACATTCCACAGAGTTTTTACTACATTTATGCAGGTGGGCAAGCCCCCTGCACCCCCCCCATTTGGGGGGCTCCACCCCCACACCCCCATAAATAAATATACCAACTCCAAGGTCGCACTACAGTGGGGAAAAAGGAAATTTATATTATATAATTATTATATATTTGTACAAAAAAATCTCTTACTATTCCTTCATCATATCTCCTTTGAATAAACATGTTTACCATTCTTTTAAATTCCTCTTCCAAAACTTTTTTATCATTAAATATTCTTTTCACTGTACAGTAGAGACTTCATGTGAAGGATGAAGGCCAAATCCATGAAGAAAATGATTACTATCCTGAAATTTTCTATATACTTTAGTTTTTATACCTTAATTTATTTTTTTCTCTAGATGTAAATTGTGCTTATTATCCATATAATGGTTCATCAAACTGTGAAGTAAACCTATTTTTTGTCATTCTTTAATAAACTGCATAACATTTTCATACCCCCCATGGCAGACAAAAATAAAATCAACTATGTAGCTACAATATAAGCTTTTATATATATATATATATATATATATATATATATATATATATATATATATATATACATATATATATATATATATATATATATATATATATATATATATATATATATATATATACTCATATTCAAACAAACCCATCATTATATTATTATTATTATTATTATTATTATTATTATTATTATTATTAAAGATATTCCCTTTCCTGCTCTTCTATGTGATCTTGTATTTGGAAGCAATAGAAAACTAGATACAGTAGATAGAAAGAAAGAAAGATAGAGCAATATATAGATAGATAGATGATAGAAAAACTGACAGATAGATAGATGGATAGATAGATAGATAGTTAGATAGATAGATAGATAGATAGATAGATAGATAGATAGATAGATAGACAGAAAGATAGTAGAAAAAAACATTGGTTGTAAAGGGGCTGAAGAGTGCTTCCCTCCCCTGCAGTGAAATTGTGTGTGTGTGTGTGTGTGTGTGTGTGTGTGTGTGTGTGTGTGTGTGTGTGTGTGTGTCTGTGTGTTTTGACTCAACCTTTTTTACTTTTGACTTTTGATCATAAATGCATCTTTCTGTCTTTCTTATCTAAAGATAGATAAGTATGTTCTCAGACTGCTGACATTGATCAATTACGATTTCATTCTTGTACATTTCAATCATTAGAATTATACCTGCATATCCATAAAGACAGACAGATAAACAGGCAAATCACATGCCTCATTAAGGTGTAGCTAATGTAGTGCTTACCCCCTCACGATCAATGATGGGTCTCAATTATGTCAAACTATTCAAAATAAAGTTTAATCTGTGACAGAACAATTACTTCTAGTATTTCACAAGCTGAATGAGTATTCTGATATGAAATTATTTACATTACATGTAGTAATTCCCTTACTTATAGCAATGACATTATTTTCTTCCACTCCTCCAATGCTATATCTCCCTTTAAGCTCTTATTTATGATTACCACCATGGTATGGGATATAAAAGCATGTAGCATCATATTAAAGGCCAGAAGTAATTCATCAAAGGAGCTGCATCATGGCTTTTCATTTTCTTTTCATAGCTGAGGCACTGGCAGGATAAAAATTGAATACATTGGTAATTCCTTTATTTTACTTACTATTTGGTAACCAGGTGGGTGGTCTCAGAGACCCTTTTCAGACACCTGTATTTCTGATGATCTCAACAATGTCCTATTACAGGAAAGTAAGGTAAGGTATTGTACAACTTATTAATACTTGGTATGGTATAGCCAGTAAATAAATTAGTAGTAAAAAGATGACATGGATTTACAAAATGCAATCAATAACATGCTCATTCCTGTTAATCATTTCTTTGTAGTGTATTTGTGCTTGTCAAGACAGTGAATAGGCAACGGAGAGACACTGATGATGTGGTTTAACTTGCATGAGGGGATATGTATAGTCAATATTCTAGAAAAAATAAATACAACATGCCAAGCAACTTCTTGTATCTAGCACATTAGCATTTATATCTGTCATTCAGAGTAATGGTGAGTGTGGAAGAGAGGTGAAGAAGAGAGTACAGGCAGAATGGAGTGGGTGGAGAAGAGTGTCAGGAGTGATGTGTGACAGATGAGTACCAGTAAGAGTGAAAGGGAAGGTCTACAAGAGGGTAGTGAGACCAGCTATGTTATATGGGTTGGGGACAGTGGCACTGACAAAAAGGCAGGAGTTAGAGCTGGATGTGGCAGAGTTAAAGATGTTAAGATTTGCACTGGGTGTGATGAGGGTGGACAGGATTAGGAATAAGTATATTAGAGGGTCAGCCCAGGTTGGAAGGTATGGAGACAAAGTCAGAGAGGCAAGATTATGTTGGTTTGGACATGTGCTGAGGAGGGATGCAGAGTATATTGGGAATAAGATGCTAAGGATGAAGCTGCCAGGTAACAGGAAAAGAGGGAGGCCTTAGATAAGGTTTATGGATGTGTTGAGAGAGGACATGCAGGTGGTTGGTGTGACAGAGTAAGATAAAGAGGACAGGAAGAAATGGAAACAGTTGATCTGCTGTGGCGACCCCTAATGGGAGCAACCGAAAGAAGAAGAAGAAGAAGAAGAAGAAGATGTCATTGCAGATGTAATTTAAACATCCCTGCTGCTGCTTCTTTCTGTGCACATGAAATTTAAATTTAAACTTTCTTGTTGCTACACTGGCTAGGGAATTAACTTGCCCAGGCACAAACCATATACCTTGGTTACAGGAGACAAGAACCTTCTTCCAGAATCCCTTATATCAGCTACCAGACTTTTCAAGGAATTGTGAGTTTCAGTGCATTTTCAAGAAGTTGTGCATTTCAAGGGAAAGACGTTTACTGTTGCTCATACTAAGTATGCAAATGTTTTGTTTAGCAAATGGCAGTCAGTGTTTGATGTATACATTTTGAAATCAGTGTTAGCAGCATAACAGGTATAGTTTTTTTTATATTGTATTAGGCTGCTCCTTGAAGCAGTGGATTAGTGTGAAAAGGTGTTTTTTTTTTTCAAATTGAAAGTTTTCAACTAATGGCATGGAGGGATATACCTCTTACGCATTACTGTAAATCAGTCAGAAAGTCAGATATGGCATTAATCTACATTGTTTGAACACAGAATGACTGAAATTTTAATATCTGGCATTATTGACACATAAATATCCATAGTGATTTACCAGAAAATCAAAGCCAGACTTTTACCAGAAAAACAGATGTTTTTCCAATTGGCTCAGTATCTGCATATACTAGTAGCTACAGCAGCTATTTGCTCAGTTTGATTTTTGTAATCTTTATAATATATCTTTACCATCTCAAAAGTGCTTACTCCTCTCTGTACTCTTCTTTTCTAGACCTAACACCATTTTTAAGTATTCAACTGCGGTACCACCTTTATCATTCTTATAAGAAAAACGCAGTCTGGGTCTGAACTGTCTGCAAACAGCTGAAGTTAACTTGGAGTATGTGCCTAGCTGTTTGAGCAAATATTCATTTTCCCCTGGAGAGCACTGTGCTTTGGCTTGTAAGCAACCCCCCCCCCTCACACACACACACACACACACACACACACACACTCATCTTTCACTTTCTCTCTTATTCCCTTCGGTTAGCAAACAGTATCAATAACTGATCAATACTGTGCATTTGTTAATTTAAACTGAGACCACAGTAGCCTACTGATGCAAGCTTATCCTGTTTTTCCACCTGAGAAATGGTTAAGAAATTACTTACAGTTTCAGAGCAGTCCTTGGTCAATTCTGATTGTTTCTTAAACACAAACTTGTCTTTGCTTTGGCTCATTAGCAGCAGTACAAAAGAACTGCCTGCTCACACCCTTGTTCTCCCCCTCCTCCTTCCCTGTTTATTACCTTAAGCCAATCCCAATGTTAATAAATATTACCTGTGGCAGTCACCATTTTTAAAACTACAACCACCCTTTGTCACTATCATATGTTCATTTATCAGTTTACTCTGTTACCTGACTGTTTCCAGCCCCCTCATAAGAGCAACTAACAGGGTCTCTACCCACTTCACTCCCCCCAGTGGTCTTACCTTTATTATACTCACAAACGCCTCCCATCTATCTAATAGCCAACCACAGCGCAAACCTAGCACTGCCTCCTCCATTTTTCCACTGCTATCACACTTCCTCAACTAACATGAGCAAGCATACCTTACCTATGCTGACACTCTCCTTGCATATCCTCCCACCATACCTATTACCCACAGATCACAATCATAAAGTTACCCTAATAAACAAACACATTCAAAAACTGAGAAAACTAATAACCTCATGCATATCAAAACTAGCCCTAAGTGGAGACATTCACTCCAACCCTGGCCCTACCATCTCCAACCCCAATCCTCATAATCAGACTAGAAACCAAAATTTCTCCCGTATCACATTCAATAGAAAGCCAAGTGACTTCCGTCTACTAAGCCTAAATATTAGAAGTCTATCCAACAAAGTCCATGAACTCCACGCCACCATAGACTTGTACTCCCCAGATATAGTCATCCTGACAGAAACCTGGCTAAAACCTCATATTACCAGTGAGCAAATACTCCCTGCCGGTTACTGCATACTAAGAGTATACCGGCTAAACAGGAAAGGAGGCAGTGTAGCTATAATATTTAAACAGCATCTAAACATCCAGATCTTAAAATCATCAGCTCCACAAATAGGCAATGAAGAAATAATATATACCAACCTCAAAATAAACCAAAACAAAACCATCAACATAATTGGATGCTACTTCCCACCTGGCCAAAACATCCCTCCACTAGAAAACCTCCTCAGCTGGTCTCTACCCTGGATTGATACTAGTCCAGTAAGAGCCCCCAGTATATAATAGGCTGCTGCTTATCAGATAGCCTCAGTGATCACACCCCAACATTCCTGCTCAAAAAAAAATACCTATACCAAGCCAAACCTGCACTGTCAAATAAAGCCTGGGAGCACTGGCACAAAACCAAAACCCCTCTAGAGAGAAATTCCTAGACTACTTAAATGAGTTAAAAAAAAAAAAAACATAAAACAGGACACAATTCCAGTCTGCCAGTCTGCCTCCCAACACAGCCCCAAACCAAACTGGTCCTCACTACTCCAAAAATATTGCTACCTCATTCAACACACACTTCACACAAACCATACTATCACTAGCTAAACAAACCCCCATCCATAGCTATTCTCTCTCCTCTCTCCAAAAATACTTGAGAGATGCATACATTCTCAGTCTCAAAACCACCTCCTTACTAACAACCTCCTTTCCAATAGCATATGGTTTCGACCAACCCATAGCACCACCACACTGCCTTAGTCTCCTTTACACTATCTATCAGCATAAAGCAAAAAATATCCTCCTCTCTCTCCTTACTTACCCCATCTAAAGCGAGATGACTCAACCATCATCTGCTCAGCCCAGTCCTACCTAAACTGCAAAAAGTCAAGTCACACAGGAAGCCTGTTGAAACTTGGTTATCTGATGCCCAATTAAACCCATAACCAAACAAAACAAAACTAAACCACTCATCTTTCAAACTACCAAACATAAACAACCTTTTAACACCACTTTAACATACAGTAAAAGACACACCACTATATACCCAACTGAACACAACAAAATTGCTAGGAAATAGACTCCACAAAAACTAGAGCATTATATAGAAAATAGCAACTTTCTCACCAAAGCAGCAAGAGATTTCCAAATAAAAATTCCTATTATCTCCTCCACTACTTTATACCTCCAATATATACCAACCCAACCACTACCTTTCTTTCCACCCCACTAACTACCTTGATCATAGCAAGCTCAGAGATGCTCATAAGCCTAGTACTTTTTACAGCAGGAAACTCTTATTGTAACATTTGACAATCAGGGGATTTCTGCAAAACTCTGGACAATTGAGAGATATTGTTACCAGCAGTGCTATTTATCATATTGTCAGTTAACATACCTTTTAAATGTGCTCTCTGTATGAACACTCCTTTCACATGTATATTGTTCTGTAACTCCCTAAAACCTAGATAGTGGTGAGGATGTTTTGCTGTTCTGGGTCCTAAACTGTGCCCACCTTCTCCTACAGTTAACCTTCCCTATGGAGGAACATGTGAATGTAGACTGTCCACTGGCAGTGTATTGGCTGTAATGTGTGTCTGCACAGGGCACCAGTTGCATACACACTGCTGACACCATATGTCTATATCGTTGCAGATGTGGCTCATGTACTCTCACAGGTCTCTTTTGTTCTCTGTCTGTCTCTATGTATTGATCCTGCATAAATGCTGAGTATCAAACACGGACACACTCACCACATGACAGGGGCGGGGGTGGCACCTGTGGCATGTTCACTTACCAGCACGTCAGTCCCTGAGGTTATTATCTCACTTAACGTAACTGGCTTCAAGCAAAGGGACTGTGGTACTGGCAAAAGTTCCCTCCCTGGGCATATTTGTTAGCATCTTCCTGTCCATGGGTATCATCTTGGATGTGTGGAATAAGTTGCGCAAGTACAGACACTGTTCCTGTGGAAGGGTTTGCAGATGTGAGCATCACTTTGCTCAAGTCTACCCATGACACTTTAACCCCTAACCATGCCTAGATTTGGCTGCCATCATCATTTCTGGAGCAAAAAAGTTGCTTGATGTCAAGCAGACCTGTATTCACAGTGGAGAAGCCTGATTATACAGCTCCAGTGAAAACACAAAAACATTACCCAAGCTAAGGAAGAACTCTTCACCAACACAGTCAGTCCAGAGAAGCTGCAACACGATAACAGAGTGCACAAAAAAACAATGTTGATCATATCTTGGTGAGACAACGTTTGGACCTGTAGTCACAACAGTCCTTTAAAGAAGACATGTTTATACATTATATCACCGTGCATTACACAAGTAATTCAGATAGTAACCCATGTTCAGATATACCCAGCTGGTGCATCTCCAGTGGATATCCTTGTGCAATTCAGTAGTTCTGATATTCACCACTGACAGCACTGATGTCATCTGTAATATCCTATGACATAAATACATGGACGTCCTGGTCAGATGTGTCATGATGGATCATCCAGCAACTGACCTATAGAGGGCCTGTAGCAGGATGTCATTCTCCACCTGGGAGATTTTGCTTTTGTTGTGTTATCCACCTTCACACATGGCAACCTACAGTTTTAAAGAAATATATATGTGAGATGTTAGATTGCATTTGATATACCCCTGTGCATCTATACATGCAATCAACCAGAGGTGGCAAGTCATGTGATTTCTTGCAAAGGGTATGTGGTACTATACATATATACATGTAGAAGCTACATGAACTTGCTATGTAAGTTGTTTCACTATGTGTTCTAATGACATGTAGCAGGGGTGTTAAAGCACCCTGAGGAGGAAACTGGGTGCATATATTGCTGGATGTGGGATAGTTCAATGTATCTGTATGTGTGTAGGCCACATAGTCAAACATAATGGCTCCATGAACATTTTAGAAGACTACAATATTTTTCACTTGCATCTTGGTGCATTTTTTGATTGTGGCAGTAGATAGCACAGGCCAGCACAGAATTAAGTCTGACAAGCTCCCTCTCACTGTTACACACTGCTGCTTGGAGGTATAGTGTATTTCAGCCCACAGCACAATCCCACACTGTGGAACATAACAGAGTATGTGTGTGCATCCCACAAGTACATGAACCTGCAACAGGAGATCTTGCAAGATGGGAGTGGAAAATCATTTCACACTGTACACAGGATTCTCCCTAAGTGAGTATGTATGCAGGTCTTCCACACCCCCTTGCACTGATGGAAGTAGCACATTTCAGCCAGACAATGTCTAGGCACAAGTGTAGAAAGGTGACGACCCAAACTCCTCACAGGCCATGGAGTACAGAACCCCTACACTGATTCCTGACTTAATAAAGGGGTATCTGAGAATCGATCAGCAACTCTTTAATCAAGTGCTAATCTATCAAAATAAAAGTCTGACACAGCTTTCGGTGAACATAGCAAGTAATTTTTCTTTCCAGGGGACACTGCAACCACATGTGAGGGTCACCACTGAGCACCCCCCACACCGATAATACCTACTCCAAGAGCACACAACAGTGGAGTAAAAACTCATATCCAGTGTCAACAAAATTTGTTTTGCCCAAATTATTTCCACTGATTTGTATTCAATGAAGAGGAGATGAAAGAATGACAAATTCTTGGAGCAAGTCAGGTATGGGTGTTGAAGATCCTATTGGTTCTATAAGCTACAGGTGAGGTGATTCACTGGTACTATATTCCTTCCATTCCCAAATGTCTAGAATTACTACAGATGTTTTTCCCATATCTGAGGTGGATGTGTTGCACAGGGGATTGTTGAGGGTGTATGGATACAACAGTGAAACAATGCTGGCCTGGAGGAATGCTGAAGTTTTGAATAAAAGTCCATCTTATGCAAGCCTTTGGACTGTGATAACTGTTCATCCCCCCAAAAATAAACATCTGATAGCATTACACTAACAGCTGCAACATCAGTAATTCCAGCATCAGGAAAAATACTTTGTGTAGGACTGCCACAATCTAACACACATTTGACATAAGTAACTCCTGCATACAGGATACCACAGCATTAGTGTAATAGCTTTGGATGCAATTATCAGCTAGCAGAACACCTTTTAATACTTGCATTTCAGCATTCATTTGATGGATCACTCAGTCTTTGGCCTACAAGTAATACTCTGTTAATGGCACATTGTACAGGAACACAAACCTCAGAACTGTGTTATAATGAACAAGTCATATAACTGCTACCTTCCTCTGTCATAGCATTAGACCCTACCCTATGTATAGCCCACTCATTATCAGCTTTGTTAAAATTTTCAACCAGCTACTTCACCCACTGCAGTATCACACTGTCATGGATATCACGGAACTGCTCAGAAGTGAAGCAGTAGCAGTATAGTAAAATGAAACAAGTACAACTCCCTTTCACTTAGCTCTTTGTAGAAATCAGTGTAATTCAAGTAAACTCTCCACTACTGTTTGAAATATCACAATTTTCTGTGGAGTGATGAGACCCACAGGAGGTATGCTGGCATTTATTTCATAATTTTGAAGCTTCTTCCATGGTCTTTGTGTTAATTGGCCTCATTCAAATGAATGTTCCAGGACTGCATATTTAGCTCATCACATAACTAACATGCCAATCTAAGAAGCTTGTTCAGACTTGTGAACTGGCTTGCATACCCGAGAAGTTCAGTGAGCAAGTGCAGATGGTTATCGATGCCAGCAAGGGCATGGAAAACATATTTCAATTGCATGGCATGTGTAGGCACTTAAAAGTGTAAAAAAAATATTAACAAATGTAGGCACTGTGTTCCATATACAATAGTTTCATGCTGTTGCTCACACCTGAAAACCATGATGTCATGCCATGTACTTTGGTTTACTATCATTATTTCGAATGACACTCGGTCGACCGCACTATGTTCGACAACGGAAAGTCGAGCAGCAATGTCGAACTTTAAAAGCAAGCCTAGGAATGGGTTTTAACATGGGTCGAGATAGGGGCGAGGTTTGTAGTTCGGCGATAGCAGTGGACCCCTAACTTGACCCATGTTAAAACCCGTTCCTAGGCTTGCTTTTAAAGTTCGACATTGTCATGTTTAACTTTCTGTTGTCGAACATAGTGCGGTCGACCGAGTGTCATTCAAAATAATGATAGTAAAACTGTACTTTCACACTGTGTAATGGGTGACACTGCAGCTGGTCATGCTATATAGCTGCAGGAAGGTACATGTCGTATGTCATCAACATTGGCAAGCATGACTCCTTGAGTTTTACCATTTTTCTCCAGATTGTGACTTGGTGAATGGAAATGTATTCCAAGGGCACTGATGGTGGCGTGGCTCTTAGGTGGTGCCATAAAGCAATTAAGATATTTATTCACTTGTTGTATAGACACCACTATGAAAACCTGACTGGGTGCTCTTATGAGGGTCTCTAATTAAAAGTAAATGCATGGAACAGTTAATCCCTAGCTGTGACTGCTGCCACTGGCATCCCCTGCTCTGGTGAGCAGTACCAGCGCTTGTGCCATGACTTACCTATGAAGAAATGGCCTAACTTTTTACCAACGTGTCCATTGTTGTAAGAAAGTCATATTGTATTGCACAGCTTGCAAACAAAGAGACTGTGTCTAGATCTAGGGATCTTATTGTCCCCCTTTTATTTAGCCCTCATTAGGCCAATCATTGAATATAATGCCCCCTTTGGCATGCATCTATGCAGATGCATGTGCCAACTAAAAAGTTCACAGAGATACCTTACTAAAAGGATACAATGCCTAAATGGCATATCCAACATGGACTGCCTCAAAGCCTTGTTACTATATTTGGTATCCAAAAGACTGCTAAGAGGTGACCTGTGCCTGGCATAAAAAGCATCCTTGGACCCAGTACTGATGGATTTACTACACATCAGCAAGTCAAACAGCATCAGGAATACTCAGTCTAGAGATCTAAACATGTTTTCCAACATCAGCAGAATGGTTTGGAGGGACAGGTATATCACTAAAGAATTATGTTGCTATGGAACAGACTCTTCATCCACATAAAACAAAGTTTACCCCATCCATATTCAAGCACAACATAGATCTGTTGATGGGAAGTAGAAAGTTACTGCAGTTCTCTTCCGTGTACTCCTAATGGGCAGAGGCAGCTCCTAAATGCTTTTTCTCATGTATGGGTCCCCTCAAATTATCTATGGTACGATCCTAGTTATTCTCATTAGGGTTAGCTGTCATATCATTACTATTCAACATATGTATGTATGTATGTACATTTATTATGTAAAGCTTGTGCAACTGCCTTCTACTCATTCTGTAACATGGGACATTTCTCCCCAGGCTTCGTTGAAAATGGGATCTGTGCACAGTCAGACGTACCCTGTAAACAAGATCAATAAATAAATAATTAAGTAAAATACATAATTAGTGGACACGGGATGGGTAAGGTCAGTCTATAACCAAATGAGATAGGTTATTACAAGCATAAAAAAGGAAATTGGCTAGCTTTAAATTACCTTAAAGGGTAGCTAGCCTAAGACTTACCTATGAACCTAAAGAGGCTGTGTCCTGACCTTCTGTGCTAGTTAGATAAAGACATCAGAGAAAGGATCCCTTGAAATGTATTGCAAGCATGCAGGGCTGATCTCTGCCTGTTAATTCCCTTGTAGGTAAATGGTCCCATATTGGATATTTATTTGACGTGTGGTATATTTGTTATTCTTGATTTTTAGCACTAGAGGAAATACCTGGGAATACCATCCTGCAGAAGAAGGGAATGCTTATTCTCTCCAGACAGAGAGGTCAGCATGATTTAATGTCCTGTAGCATTTAGGTATATTACTGTGTCTAACTGTAAGCACCACCATAATTTGTATAAGTATCAGTGAAACAGCTGTCTCACAGTTGTTAGAACACTAGGCAACTTCTGTAAATATATACAGCCTTAACACTAGCATGTAAAATCCATATGTTCATGGTATATATGCAGATGTCTTTGCAAGGCAATAGCCATGCTTGCCTTCCTGGACTTGATATCTGCTGTCCCAGAGTGCCTGATATGTATGAGTGTGCTGTGGGTACTGCCCCTTCAAGGTATATATGGGCTGTGACAGTGGGGTTGAAGGGACCACATATGCATCATGGTGGAGGGCCATGCAGAGGTGCTGGGAGAGGTTTAAAGCCCTCATCAAAATTACTCATGTTTTCTAACCCTAAGCTTAAGCACGCCACTGCGCCTAACCTGAACCGAACACATTGTATGACAAAATTTAGGTCTGTGATGCTATTTTTTCTCTTCAAATCATTATAGGAAAGAAATGACTTTCCTGTTTTGAATGCTTTTGCTTGCATTTTAGTTGTTTTGAATGAGCAGAAATTAATGTTTTGAATGCTGATATTAATAAATAACATAAAATCTGTTTTGTCACTAGTTTTAATGAATACCATCAGCAGCTGACTATGCAACTATATTGTTCCCCATCTATGGAAAATTTCTTATGTTACGCTAATCTATAACAAGGGCAGAATGGGATTAGTATATCGTTATAGACCAATAAGTCTGAGTCCTTACTCAGCAAATGTTTTGAAATGTGTATTATAGTACTAATAAATCAGACTCATAGCATGAACCACATTGATATCAATTAACATGGCTTTGTTAGTGGCAAGTCAATTCCTACTAACTTGTTAGAAATTTTTAACCAAATTTATGTGGTGTTATCTTTTTACATCTTGCAAGCACCTTTGATATGTTATTTCCATCAAAGAATATATAATGCAAAGTGCAAATTAAAGATAAACACATGAATTATCAATTGGAACATGACTTGATTTCAGACAGAGTGCAAGCATTTGTTATAAAAAGAAAGAAATCTGATTACTTAAAGCTAAATACTTGGGTATAACAGAAATCTGTCTCGGGTCCAGTACTTTTCAACTTAGTATTTTCAGCTATTCCTAGCAATAATAGATGCTGGATAAGAAAGTATACCAATGATAGTAAACTATGATTTATAATTGCTAATAATTTTGTGTTGATTAATTCTTATATGGAACAGATCCTATCTTGGGCTAATACCATTGGATTATACTTCAATCTAGACAAAAGTAATATTTTGTACTTTGGGGAAACAGAAATTCTAGAATCTATCAGATTTACTGATACAATGCTTCACAGGGTACCTCAGCATAAGGATCTAAGTTTGACCATAACTAGCAGTTTTTCCTTCAAGCTGCAATCAAACTACATCACTACAACAGCAATGAGACACATTTCAACTATGACCAACAGTTTGTCAAGTTAGAATGTTGAAATCTTAACTACATTTTTTGAATGGTATATGCAGCCTTTTTAGAAAACAGTAATAGCTTCTACATTTATACCAAAAGGCAAATAAAACAGCTGGAATCTGTTCAGAGAAAGTTCAGAAGAAGGATCACATATCCTGATACTAAAACATACAATGCATATTTCATAACTTGTATACAACAATCTACAGATGTTTAAGAGGAAAATGTATATTTACCTTTAAACTATTTTATAATAAATATATTCAAGTATCTTTAAAAATCAAATTATGTCAAAACAATTCAACTGTTAGAGAATATAGATTTAATATAAAAAGCACAATGGTGCTTCATCAGCATCTTTCTTAACTATAAGAGCTACTGTACCTTGGAATAGATTTTATATTTCAGTGAGGCAATCACAAGAGATTACCCTAATTTAGGTAACTGGGTAGGTGACTCAGAGTTTGATACTGAGTGAGTCAGTGTTCCTCCACAGTCATTTAACCTCAACTCTGTAGTAAAACGTACAAATGTTTGTGTGAGTACATATGTGTGCATTTGTGTGTGTGTGTGTGTGTGTGTGTGTGTGTGTGTGTGTGTGTGTGTGTGTGTGTGTGTGTGTATATATATATATATATATATATATATATATATATATTCATTTATTTCATTTATTTAACATTTATTTAACATTTGTTAACTGGGAAATTGCAACTTGGAACAAAGCCATATATATATAAATACATAATATAAATGTGTGTGTGTGCGTGTGTGTGTGTGTGTGTGTGTGTGTGTGTGTGTGTGTGTGTGTGTGTGTGTGTGTGTGTGTGTGTATTTATTCACACACGTATGTGTGTATAATATTTGCAGAACAAGTTGGTTTACTTATTCTGCTTATTCTAATATTTTATGTAGTTAAGTTGAGCTGTGTGCATCCTGATTATGATTTCCCCAATAACTTTGCACATCTGTCTATCAGCACTACATGTTAAACAGTATGAATGCATTAGCATCCTCTGTTACTTAAACTTTGTTCCTGTGTTTAACTTTATGCATTATTTAGTTAAGCTCCTATCCAGGTCTTCACTGTAAACAGTTTTTGCAGTTCACCAGTCAATGTGCCAGTTTCTACTCCCTTTGCTGGCTGGCGAACCAGCTACTGGCATATAAGGCAATGTTTTTTTTTTTCTAACCAATTGTAGATTGACTGGGGGAGGCGCTAAAGGGTTCATCAGTTTGTCTTTATTTTAACAAATCTTTAGGTACTGTAGTAACTAAATAATGGCAGACATTTCATTTTGAGCTTTCTGTCAAACTGTTGTAAACTGGAGTCATTAAATAAAGACAGGCATGGATTTCAGACTTGGTATTGTTCAGAAAATGCATCAACTGCAAGGCCTGTTATTCTAGCAGCTTTCTATGAATATAAGTAATATTTAAGATCAGTCCCTGATCTGGGTCTTTGTAGATTCTTTTAGGGATGGAGTTAGGAGATATTATGTTTTGTGGACATAGACGTTTTAATGTTCTTGTATTCCTAATCTATGTTAATTTTAGAAAAGAAGGTAAGTAAACCACATGCTAAATGAAACTTTTTCCAGTATGGGTACTAAACACTGCATTCATTGCTTTACACACAGGCTCATTAATATGTAACTTTAATTAGACTATTGCAATCTGATGTACCTGCTATGCTATTTATTCTGCTACAAGATCTCTGAGTTTACAACTGCTGTTTGCCCACATTGATTTTTAGATTTTTTTCCACCCACCTGCCCAACTCTTTTTGAGCTTTTAAACTTGATGGCTTTTTAGCTACCCACCTTACTGTAAACCAGAGTTAAAAGGCCCCTTGCCTGCCTCTATAGTACTGGAATCTGATAGTTCAAACTGATAAGGCATCCCCAATACACTCTTAAAGCTTAAGTTAATGTATGTTTCAAATCATCAGAGTTGTAATTTTCCATATAAAACTTCTCCTGATATTTTCTCAAGTATTTAGCTGATTGTAGAGCACCTAGTTTGCCACTGAGAAGCATTACCCCAAGAATGTTGTTTGAGATCAATCATAGACCTCTTCCCAGCCCAACAACTCCCAGTTTAGCTAGTTACTAACCCCTCTTGGAACAACTGCCCTAGAACACAAAAACGACGATCTGCAGTCATGATGAGCACTTTCCTACTATCTCTCTATGCACCTTCGACAAAATGGGCATCCAGAGACAATGTAACAATTGTCTCATGTTTTCTGAAAAATGCCTTACTTGTAAGCAAACTGACAAAGTATGCATGAGATGTAACTGCACTATGTCCTTGGAGGCAAAGCTCTTGCATACAGACAATATCACCAAACAGTTTGCCAGTAACACACCCACTAAGCTTGCTATGGATCAGGCACATAAACACACATATGCTAAGGCTCTTAAATGCAATTGAGCCAAACCTTAAAGACCTCCCATACTCTGCCCTCAGCAGTCCCAAATACTCCACAAAGACAACACTCCTGGGACACATACAACCACATCTCACAATATTTCAACCTCTAAACCACATCTCACAATGTTTCAACCTCTAAGCCCCGAAGGAAGACTACTACCTAACCCAGTATATTGGTCATTGGAGACTCTATTGTGAGACACACTGATACCCCCCTCACCAGACTGAGCAAGGAGACAGTCACAGTCAGTTGTCTATGAGGACAAGGAACAGCCAGATCACACATGCACTCAGGACACTGAACCACAAGTTCCAGTATGACTCTGTCATAACCCATGTGGGCATTAATGACCTGAGATTTACCTCCTTGAACTATATAAAGAGAGAAGAAATAGAACTTTAAAGCAGGTATGAGCCTAGCACTAAGCAGCAGTCTACCTTCTTCAAGAATGATACCACAATCTAAGGAAAAGATGATTGACTTTAACAAATGGCTTCATTACTGGTGTTATTCTAAGGGGGTCCAATATTTTTTAGCTTGGGAGGACATGATTGCCAGACCATGCTGCTTTGTCAGGGATGGGCCACACTTGTCCCCCCTAGGCTTTTGGGTAATAGCCAAAACATTTCCCTCCTCTGTACTGCTTTTTTAGGTAATGCCAACATGATAAACTAAAGATGTTAATGCTCAATAGTAAAAGTCTCAACAAGAAGCTCCACTCCCTGGAAATGTTCCTCGCTCTACAGTGTTGACATATTTGCAATTACTCAGACATGGTTTATAGCCACAGAAGGCACCTTGGCAGTACAAGGCAATAATGCTTTCTACACATTTATACCAGCTACCACACAAAAAGGGACAAGAAGTGGAGGTGTAGCAATTTATATAAAAAATTAAGTACACCTCAAGATTGGTCAAACAATATGACATCCTTGAGCTACTTCATGTGCAACCAACCTTAGGTAACGTCCCATACCATATCCTTACTAGTTATAGATCCCTATCTGTGGTTCAGGATAATCACGGTATGTACTCGAATGTACTGGAATCTTTTATCATTCAGCCCGATGCCTTATTCACTGGTGATTTCAACTAGCCCAGCATAAACTGAGATACATACACAGCCATTAACATGCAGACTCAAAGATTCATAGGTTCATAGGTTCATAGGTAAGTACTAGGCTATCAGCCCAAAGGCCTACATAAGCCTTGCCAGCAAGGTTCCATAGCTTACGCCACCCAAGAAAGTTATTTTCCTGTGCCACTGTCCAGCAGAGACACAGAAGTGATCCCCGAGGTGTATTTCCTATTTCCCATCCACTAATCAAGATTTTTCTTGAAGAGTGCTAATGAAGAACTTTGCTTGACATAGATGGGTAGCTTGTTCCAGAGTATAAGAAGTCTCTGGGACAGGAATCTATCCCTCCAGCATGTCCTGTTTATTGTAGTGACAAGATTAAGGTCCCTAGAGTGTGTAGCTCGGAAGGATTGGGATTTCTTTAGGTGCAGCATGTCCAACAGCTCTGGGTTTGGCATAGCTTTATATGTTAGGCAGAGATCACCTCAGAGTAGGCAATATGCTATGGAGTAAAGCTGGAGTTTTTTGAGGCGGTCAGTGTAGGGCATTTGTTTGAGGCCAGTAATCCTCTTTGTGAGGTGCTTCTGTGGCCTTTCCAGCTGCTGTAGATGTCTTGTGAGGTACATTCCAAAAGGGGCATTGTACTCTATAGTGGGTCTAATGAGTGATGAGAAGAAGGGAACGATGACCTCTTTTTTCCTGGATGAGAACCATTTTATGATGAGGTGTGCTACATAGAAGGACTTCCTGACTACTGTGGCGATGTGACTATCAAAGGAGAGACTACTGTCCACCTGGGTCCCAAGGTCTCTTATCATGCATTCGGTGTTAAGTAGATTGCTGCCTATGTGGTAGTTCATGGGTACAGAGTTTTTACCAAAGGGGATGACACTGCACTTTTTGGCATTGAGCTTGAGGCCATGGCTCTGACAGCAGGCATCTGTCTCAGTGACACCCTTCTGTAAGACGTCCACATCATTTGGGGACTTGACTATGGCTCTTAGTTTGCAGTCATCTGCGAACTTCATTTGCCAGAGGCCTTTTGTGTTAGCCTGTACTTCAGAGAAGTAGATACCAAACAGGAGAGGTCCCAGAACCTTGTGGTACTCCACTTGTCACTGCTTTGAAGTCAGATTTGGAGTCTGCAAATTTTACAGTGTGGGTTCTGTCAGTGAGCCAGTTGACAACCCATCTTGTGATGTAGGGATTTATACCTAGTTTAGTGAGTTCAGCTATAATTCCAGAATGGGGGATGGTGTTGAAGGCCTCGGCGAGGTCCCGGTAGGCTGTGTGGACCACCTTACCCTTGTCCTCAGCTCTGTAGACTGATTCAAAGAAGTCAATCAGGTTCAGGAGGCAAGATCGGCCCTTCACAAACCCAAACTGGGTGGGGTCCAGTGTTTGAAGGTTGCCAATGTCTTTGTTTATAAGTTCCATGATAATGCGTTCCATGGTCTTGCAGACCAGGCTCATCAAACTGATGGGATGGTAGTTCCTGGGATCCAAGGTGGATCTCCCCTTGTGGAATGGGATAACTGTAGCTATGTGCCAGTCAGTGGGCATGAAGCCTGAGGTGAGGCTATGATTAAACATGACACTTAAGTGAGATGCCAGTTCATTTTGTAGTTCATGTAGTACACAGCCTGGGATGTCATCTAGTCCCATGGATGCTGTATTCTTAGCTTTGGAGAGTGCAGTTTCTACCTGTGTGGCCGTGATTACTGCAATTTGGTAATCTTTTGGTACTGAGATGGGCCCTTTAGGGGGTGACAGTTTTTAGTTATGTACACAACCTGAAGTCCAACACACAGCAGTGTGTTAAACTAATAGTAAATGGAACTCTCTATACTGAACTGGAGTATAAAGCATATTTGTCGGCCAATAAATTTATCTCCAATTTCACCCCCCCCATTGCCCCACATTATACCCCAGGAAGTATCTTCTACCATTTCCCCCAACTATCACTAAAGAACAGGTCCTTGCTGCACTTCTCCAAAGCTAAACAATTCTGCAGCAATGGGTCATGATAATATCCAAGGATAACTCCTAAATATCTTGAAAGACAATCTGTCAGGTCCACTAGAATCTCCATTTAACCTCAGCCACCAGACAGACTCCATCCCTTTGGAATGGAGGACTGCAACAGTCACCCTCTACCCAAAGGGCAATTATCAACAGACCCAGGGATCTACAGACTCATAAGTCTGACTAGTCTTATATTCAAAGCCATATACAGAATTATCTTGGAAGTGATAAATGAAAACATTGGTAATCATCAAACCTTAGACCCATTCCAATTAATTTCCCTCAAGGGCATGTCATGTCAACTAAACTTGGAGGACTTCTTTGAGAAGGTTGCTAGAGCCATGGATGAGGGCAAAATGGTGCATGCTGCCTAGCATGAACAGGCAAAGGTGTTTGACACAATGCCTCACTTGATATTATAGACAAACATTCAAATTTCTGCATAAATCGCTATGCCTCTAAATGAATAGCCAAATGGCTCATGGATAGGACACATGAAGTTAAGGTGGAGGAATACACCTTCCCCAAGAAGCTTATTCACATATGGTGATACCTCATGTTGTTCGAATTAAATGGTTCATGGAAGTAGTGGTTGGGTGCTCTTGGTTAGATGCTAAAGATTTAATTACTATTGAACATTTTATGGATATTGTTTTAAGAAATAATTTTATATTCTATAAAGGAGAGTACTTTAAGCAAAAATCTGGGGTAGCAATGGGGGCAGCAGTAGATCCCCTATAAGCCAATTTGGTACACACTGAATGTAAAAAGGTATACATGTTTGATGAAGAATTTAGTTAATGTATCAAACTATATTTGAGATACCGGGGCAACATTTTTATTTTGTGGGCAGGTGATTTAACTTGTATAGAATTTTTTTTTTCACAAGCTAAACAACGCGACTGATTTTTTTTTTTAACTTTGCATATAAATGTTCCAAAGATAACATTCATTTCTTGTATGTGAAGATTTTCAAAGACTTTACATCTAAGAAATACCTGTCAACTATTTACAGAAAACCTCCATTTTCTAATACTTATTTGCATTGGTCGAGTTGTCATCTAGAGTCTAAAAAAAGAACTATTGTTTGAGGGAAAATAATACAGTTGTCATGAATTATTTCATATGAGAATTTGTTTAAAATTGAGATGGATAAGTTAAAAGAAAGGTTATCCATTGGATAGTATTAAAACTGATGAGATAGTTTGTTCAGGGAGAAAACAAAATATTTGCTATACTCCTTGACAAAAAGTTTTCTTGGTCTAAGAATGCAAGTGCAAACGATTTTATTAAAGCTTTTATGTGTACTTTCACCAAATGAAGTAATCTTTATTAAGAGTAAACTGTAGAAAAATTGGAAAAAAAGTTTTTCTGAGGACATTTTGGTTAAATTGTATATAAGAGAGGTGCTAATATTAAATGATTATTACAGAGTACACCTCAGATAATTGACAGTAATATGTGCAAAATAAACAAATGCAGAAGATGTTGACAATGCCACTACATTTTATATACCAATAACACATTCGTTAAGAGCTATCATAGAAATTTACATTGTCCTCATATATTTGGCTACAATACAAACGTTTTTGTATATTTAAGTCAAGGCATCTCTTGAGATGCATTTTAGTAGGTAAGATCAAGCAGCATTTAAAGAAGTGCATTTATGAGAATTATCAAGACAATCAAAGGGGTAATCCCAATATTGCTTTGTACAAGCAATCTTTATGAAGAATTGCAACAAGTTTTTTTTTTTTTTTTCATTTTGAAAAAAGCAGACAATTCCAAAAGAGTGGGACCCTGGAAGGAATATTTAAGTAACAAAACTTGTTTGGCAATTACAATTAGATGCTTATACTTTTACAGGTATGAATGATTACTGTTTAATTTTACATATTTCAAAATACAAATATCAGTTTGTTGCGTAGGTTTAAGTGCTGTGAATAATATATATTATGCATTTTTTATTTTCTCTGGAATGTACTTTAAGCTTTAATAGGTATCACATTGAAATTTTAAATTGATAATTAGATGTTGCAATATAATCCATTCTGTATGAATATATAGCCATTTTGAAAAAGTCCTAGAGGAGGATGAAAGAGCTTAACTGCTGTTTATGCATTGTCTTTTTGTATGGAGTTATTAAATTTGTTTTATTTTAAGTTCCTATGTGTCCTATTGTTGGTCTAAAAAGTGTTTTTCAAACATTTTATTACTAGTGGTGTCCCATAGAACTCTGTTCTGGGACCTCTATTGTTTGCAATATACCTCTCTGAAGTAAAAGTAAATGCACAGGGCCTTTGGCTGACCAAATATGCTGACAATTGCAAACTGGGTGCAATCACTGAATCTTACAGAGATGTAGATGTCCTCCAGAAGGATCTGACCCAGACAAATAACTGCTGCCAGAGCCATGGCTTAAACTCAGTGCAAAAAATACATAATTATACCTGTTAGGAAGACATTCACTCCCTGCAAATTTAAACATTGATAACAATCCCCTAAGAGTAGACCCACTTGTAAGGGGCTTGGGAACTCAGGTTGGCAGTAAGCTGAACTCTGATCACCATCTTTCCATAGTGCTGAGAAAATGCTTGTATGTGGCACAACTTCTAAGAAAAAGCATTGGCACTTAGCTCTAAAGAAATCATAGTTCCACTATACTCAGCCCTCATTAGATCAATAATTGAGCAAAATGCGCCCACCTGACCAAACATCTGTAACAGCTGGAGCAGCTACAGAGGTTTCTCACTAAAAGAATGCAGTATGTAAATAACATGCCTTATGCAGACCACCTCAAAGTCCTGTCCCTTCAGCTAGTCTCCTACAGACTACTGGGGGTGATCTATGCCTAACCTACAAGGCATTCTCTTATCCAGCCCAGGTGGAGCTGATGCACATTCACAAAGCAAGCAGTAGCAAGTAATATTACCCGATCTAAGAATCTAAACCTCATCTGTGATATAAGCGAAACATGTTGGAGGGACAGGTATGTCTCTCAGGGATTACTCTTTTTCTGGAGTTGAATCCCTATTCATCTAAGCAGAGCTCTTTTCTAAGCCTACTCAAATACAATTTAGGTCAATGGATGGGAAATTGCAAAGTCACTCCTGGCTTTTGGCCTGTGTCCCTTATGGATAGGAGTAGTTGTAGAAGCCCTAAATCACCAGCATATACCAAAGTCATTATTGCCCTTGGCCATTGATAACAGAGAAAATGTGGGCATGAATGGCTATGATTTAAAAAGCTCTAGGGCTGTTAGACAAGTAACCTCCTTTGATCCAATCATCCTATCTAAAAACTTTTGTGCAGAAAAAGTTTCTCATTCTTCCTCATATGTTCAATGAATAAATTAGCTACTCTAAAAACAAACTCTACAAATGCAAAAAGTGCCTAATTGAGCCCCTTCACAACAGCAAATCACCTGGAATGAAAAAACAATCAACTTTTTATTTAGTGCTTTTGTCCCATATAAACAAATGTCTTAAGACTGACTTGAAAACTCACTGAAGATTCTTTTCTACATAGTATAAAAAAAATCAAATATACTAGCTGTAACTAATTAATCAATAGCAATTCAAAAATAAATTAATTAAATAAAACATTATACTACATTAAATATATACAATTGCTTGTTGCAAAACAGTGTTAAAAACAAACAACAATATTCTTTTTATCCATTAATTTTTTAACCTTCTAGATTATAAAAACATTTAATATCAATAGCACAATTTAAACCTGGTGGCTTGTCTGCCTGTAATCTCAAGTGCCATAATGTCTCTTTTCCTTCCATTTTATTTTTGAAATCCCCACATCTCAGATCAACGCTAACCATCTCCGAAACACGTTGCCTTGCTGTCAAATTACAAAATGTCACTGCCACTTTAATGAATTAATGTATTTATTTATTTACTTACTTACTTACTCATTTAATGAATTACTTACTTTTCTTTACAAGGTTAACAACTACTAAGCCGATCCCTTTTGAACTGAATGCCTGGGGAGGAATTCTCACCTAGATAATGGTAAAATTAAACAAAGTACCTATCGTTATCAATATTACTGTATGCCAACACATTTGTGCTATTCAAAACGCTGTGTGTTAGAAACATGTCATATGTTCTGAGATCAGTTATGCTACTTGAATATATATATTTATGCCAGCATGTACAAAACAAAAACAGTGTCACAAATATTCAAGTCTTGCATGTTTTTTTTCTTTATTTTTTTTTTTCTGTCGCTGATTGAAACATCCAAATAAGCACTACATATCAATGCATAAAAAAGTGATCAGTAACAATATTTCACACTCCTGGAATTTACAATTGAAACTGTTATAATTATAAAATCTGAAAAAAAATGTACAATTAATGCTATCTATGAATTCCATTCACCTTTGCAGATAGAAGTCTGGAACAAATTGTAACAGAAAAAAAAAATACCTGCTATGCTGTAGAAACACCCTTACAAAATGTGATAACTATCTTGTCATAGCACTCTGTTCCATACAATACCTGTACATTTCCACTAACACAGTAAGGTGATTTAGATCATAATATGTGGGCATTCTGACACTAATACATCTGATTGACTTACACAAGTGTTATTTCATAATTATTCTCTTTCAGTCCTGTCAACATATGCAGGGAGAAGATAACAACATGTGCTTCTTGTTGCCAGGCATAAGCATAGTGAAATCTATTGTATAGTCTGGGGTTATTTCAATATCATGTCATTTAGCAATGCTTACCAAAGAATACATCTGGACTTGTGTTCTGAGTTATTTTGTCATCATTTTTTAATAGGGATAGTATAGTATCTGTATAAAATGATAAGCCAATTTCCATAATTTATTTTCCTTTAGTCTGGTATAAACTGAAAATGGGATGCCACTGTTTTCTGATAAGCTTCTGTATGATAAAGTGGCCTGCATATCCAGTAAGCTATTTGGAAAGAAAATAGATTTGGTCCTTAAAGCCTGGCCATTATAGCAGCCTGATTAAGCACAGCTTACACTACAGCCTGCATTGATGTGATCTAGTACAGTCCATAATATGACCTCAGATATTGATTTTTCTATTACATTAATAACTCGGCACTGTGACATACAATATATGGAAAATAAAAAAATGCATTTTAAGTTATACCTCCTGTGCAGGTCTGCTTTTCAGTGAATGCAATTTAAATTAAAAAAGAAAATAACTTGTTCTAAAATATTCGACTAAAGTCTCTCAATTACTCACCTTAGGTTTTAGTACTACATTTTGTGACAGAAATAACTTTGAATGACAATAGTCATTCTCTGTATTCATAACATTTATTAAGGAATTCACTGATATGCTAAGTTTAAGTTAAATAAAATAAGATGAAAAATAAAGCACAGAAAACCACATTAAGTAATGAGTCCTGAAATAATCAATAGCACAAGTCATTATAATTTTGTCTAGGCACTACAGTGATTCTTTTTATATTGTTAAATATTATAGTCAGCAAAGATGAATTTGTTTTATTTTGTACTCCAGCCTAATACTGGGCTGTCAGAGTCTTTATAATTAATGGAAGTAACAGGGATATCAATGTTTTAAGTATTTTCCTAATGGTAACAGTGCACTGGTGGGATGTTTGTTGAGGGTACAGGCAGAACAAATATTGCATTGCATATTATTAGATCCTACTCCCTTTCTTCAGAAACTTATTTTTTAACAAAAAATGCCTTTCATAATGTGTGCATTCCATTCGAACTATCAACAAATCAATCCATGATTCAGGAAGGGAATAGACTGATTACTTTTGTATAAATATAAATGTGCCTATGTCACAAGTGATAATGCAATAAAAGTGTATTAAAATTAAAAAGAAGTACTGCAGTGAAAGGAACATTTCATAAATGAGTTAAAGTAAGGAAAATTACATTTTGTGTTAAATGTTTAAAGTCTAACATATGAAGGATTATCATTTGGTCTCTGATCACTAACAACTGGATCCACGTTTGAAATGTACATGTTGAGAAGCTCACCTAGAGAAAAGAACAATGTGAAATATGAGAAGAGAATCTTAACATGCTTGTCAAGGACACAGACACATAGAGGATTACAACCGTGTTTCCAGTCATAACAAATGTCTAGCACAGGGACTGTCAAGACTGCACTCTAAGGGGGCGTGGTCAAGGATGAACACAGGATAGCAGCAGATTTCTTCAGCTCCACCAATTTCATTACATTGACAGGAATTAATTACTTAAAAAATTAATTTTTGAAGTAATTTTCTTTCTAAATATGTTTGTTTTATATAGTTCTTGAACTATATCTAAAAAAGAAAGGAAATCTTAATAATATTCCTGTCAGAAATTACTTTGGAAATTTTCCTGTCAGTTTATCAGTCTGAAATGAGTTCCAGTAAGACAAATTCTCAAGACTCCAGCATCAAGAAAGAACTTCAGTCTCTGATAATTATAGTCCAGCAACTTACTGCTAAGATGGATAAAATGGATACTAAAATAGACACTTTCACAGAAAAAACTACAAAACAAATAGACTTGTTACATATGGACCTGCAACAACAGCAGATCCAGATGACAGGCATAGAAGAAGCTGTGAATGACATGGAAAATAGAATACAAGAAGAGGAAATCAACATTGAGTTTCTGCTGAAACAAAATACACATTTACAAACAAAGCTGGATGACCTGGAAAATAGATCTAGGCGCAATAACATTAGGATTTTTGGACTGCCAGAAAATATTGAAGGTAACAATATTACTTTTTAACAACATGGCTCCCTAAAACTTTAGATTTACCAGAAGCATTCTCTTTTGGTATCGAAAGAGCACATAGATCTATAGCTAATACTAACTCTAACAAAAACTATCCTAGATCAGTTATAGTTAGATTTCTATCATCTTTTGATAAAGAGATGGTTCTTAAATCTGCTTGGGCTAAAGCTCCTGTTAAGATTAATGAAACAACTGTGCGTTTTGACAATGACTATTCTTCCATGGTATTAGCTAAAAGAAAGTTTTTCTGCCACTAATAAGGGAGCTTAAAAAAGCATAGTTTAAAACATACCTTCTGTTTCCTGCCAAGCTTAAAATCTTCCTTCCTGATGGTCCTAAAATTTTCGATGACTTAGACTCTGCTTTACTGTTTATCAGAAAAATAAGATTTTGGAAAAAGAAGAAATGGAATGGGCTAGTCCTTCGTTAAAGAGACTGGCAACTGAAACTTCATGGAAGACTTCAGAGAAGAAGAAGAGACTAAAAACAAATGATTTGTACTATGTTTTTTTCTCTCATCATTTTATTTTATTATTAATCTTTTAAATATAGTTCCTGCATTTCCAAGAAGCAACAAATATTTTGAAAAGATTTAATCAAAGTTATTCTCTGTGTGCAAAGAAATGTTTTGTTTCATAACTAGTCAAAATATCTGGAGATTTAATGGCAAGCTGTGATTTAACTTGTTTCTCTTTCTGAAGAGGAAAAATAAGGTCAGTAATTTGATACATTTTTTTTCCTTTAAAAGTTTATATGTTCTTCAAATGCTATTCCTAATTATACTTTCTTGATTACACTGCTTCTGCTTGTTTGTAAATAATCTGTCATGCTTTAACCAATAATAATTAGAACTAAATAATAGTAAATAATATGTTTTATTTTTAACTCTATTAATATAAACAGTAAATAACATTCTATTGTATATACTTCTTATAGCTTTCTCTTACATTTTTTTTTATTTCTGCCTTACACCCTTTTACTTTCTACTCTCTTTTCTTTATTAATATATAGAAATGCTTTTGATCATATAGACACAGTAAATAATAAGATTTGCATATGAGTTGAGTTGGGACAAAAATTTTGAGTTTTGTTACTTATTAATAATTTTGGGCTTGATTTCACTTACATAGAGTCTGTAATAACCTGTAGAGTGCATTGTGAAGGTTTTGTCATGTTTAGATGCATTTACACTGCTAAATGAATGTTTGTCACTAGTTTTTAATAAGTTTCCAAAATGTTAAGAGAGACAATCTGGGATGTGGGCTGTCTCATGCACAGTGTCCATGAGCTACTTCAAAAGCTTCAACTCTCAGAATTCTCACAGAAAAGCTGAAAGCAGCTAGTCTCACCTTTGACCTAGATATCACAATGACACATCACAGATACAGGAATGACTCTACCTAATTATACTTTCTTGATTACACTGCTTATGCTTGTTTGTAAATAATCTGTCATGCTTTAACTAATAATAATTAGAACTAAATAATAGTAAATAATATGTTTTATTTTTAACTCTATTAATATAAACAGTAAGTAATATTCTATTGTATATACTTCTTATAGCTTTCTCTTACATTTTTTTTTATTTCTGCCTTACACCCTTTTTTTTTTCTACTCTCTTTTTCTTTTCTTTATTAATATATAGAAATACTTTTGATCATATAGACACAGTAAATAATAAGATTCGCATAGGAGTTGAGTTGGGACAAAAATGTTGAGTTTTGTTACTTATTAATAATTTTGGGCTTGATTTCACTTACATAGAGTCTGTAATAACCTGTAGAATGCATTGTGAAGGTTTTGTCATGTTTAGATACATTTACACTGCTAAATGAATGTTTGTCACTAATTTTTAATAAGTTTCCCACCAAAATGTTAAGAGAGACAATCTGGGATGTGGGCTGTCTCATGCACAGTGTCCATGAGCTACTTCAAAAGCTTCAACTCTCAGAATTCTCACAGAGAAGCTGAAAGCAGCTGGTCTCACCTTTGACCTAGATATCACAATGACACATCACAGATACAGGAATAGCAGATTAATAATATGTGTTAAAAACCTATGTCCCAAACATATACATTACTATAACTCATTTAATTCATCTGATTGACAAGCATAAATAATTTTATAACTCTATACTGGAAGAAATTGTCATGTGATATATTTTAAAGCAGTAGTATAGCATGTTTGTAAAATCTGGTTACTAAAATGTGTTTGCTGTGCATTATTTTGTATAAAGCAGACAGATTTATTGAAGGGACAGCAATGTAAGATGGTGCTCAGTAAAGATACAACTCAGTGAGATCAGATATATATATATGTGTGTGTGTGTGTGTGTGTGTGTGTGTGTGTGTGTGTGTGTGTGTGTGTGTGTGTGTGTGTGTGTGTGTGTGTGTGTGTGTGTGTGTATGTGTATGTATGTATGTATATATATATATATATATATATATATATATGTGTGTGTGTGTGTGTGTGTGTGTGTGTGTGTGTGTGTGTGTATGTGTGTGTATGTAGATATGTATATAAATGTTTCTGAGAATCTGCTTAACTATGAAGTATGATTTATAACAATTTCTATGAATACAATATTTTATTCTATTGGCAATAATGAGTTTGAGTAAATGCTCATATACAAGCAATTCAAGGGTTTTTTTTGGAAGCTGTTAACTGTATTTACATGACAGAAAATAGATGCATCCTAATATATGTAATGTCTGAATCATATTAGCCAAAGTTTTGATTTAAATGAATGTTAGAACTTATTTTTCTCTCCTCTTGATTTCTAACATCAAGATTATTTGAATGCTATTTGCATACAAGTGTTTTATATTACATGGATGTATATAGTAGTATGAACAGTTTTTAAAAAAAAAAAAAAAGTTTATTTTAGTTTATATGATGCTGTTTTACCAAATGTGTAGTCTTGTCTTGCTAGATAATTGAATTGAAAACTGTTAACTTCAGTTAAATATAATTAGTATTAAATTGATAAGGTGGTAGCTGACATACTGCTGCTTAGGGTAGGGGGTTAACTTGAGTGGTAAATACTACTCTAAGTTGGAGTTTACAACTCCAGGCTGGATGCAAGGTTTAATCCTTACATTATTTTCACTTGTTCATTGTTATTTGTATATAGTTTTGACATCCACAATATATTTTGTACATTCATTGTCACTACAAACAAAATTGAATCCTATACGAAATCCCATAAGAGATTCAATAAATACAGCTATATTTAAAGGTACACCTAAAGGAGGAGATGTAACATTACTTATCTTGTTATTTGTTATTTTGATCATAATATTCTTAAGTTTTAAAAATGCCAAATGACATCTTTAAAAGGAATTTCTTTAAACATTAATGGATTGAATAATCCATGTAAAAGGGCAAGCCTAATAAGATACATTAATTTACATAAGTTCAACTAAGTCTTCCTACAAGAAACCCATCTCTTGAAAAAATATATTGATAAACTAGCCACAAACAAATATACAGTATTGGTTAGTTCAGAGCACACTCAGAAAAAAAGAGGAGTGGCTATTTTATGGAATAAAAGTATGCCCATTCCTAAAACCATTAAGTCTTATCAGGATGACAAAGGAATGTTTTGTATGGTTACAATACAAATTAATGGGAAGACTTACACTTTAATTAATGTATATTGGATACCTGGAATTGGTATTAATACAGTGAAACATCATCTTGATAAGATCATATCATTCTCTATAGGAGATATTATTTTAGCTGGTGACTTTAATTGTATACTACATGAAAGTGATACTACCACTATAGGAAAGAGAAGAATTACATCTAATGTAAAACATTTAAAGGATTTTGCTAATTCTTATCATTTGAATGATATTAATAATCAGATAGATTCAAAATCATTACCATACACCTTTTTTCTAACAGATACAAAACCTATTCAAAATAGATAGGGTCTTTATTTCTAACCAGATGGTAACAGATTTAATTAATTCCAAAATCATTTCATGTCCTATATCTGATCATAATTCAATTGTTTTGAATTCATGATAAAAATACTCATAATGTTCAGATCAAAAGGATACCAGCATAGTTAACTCAACTAAAAGACTATAAAGAATATATACTTTCAGAAGTAAAACATTTTTAGACATAAATAACACTCCTGAAGTCTCCATTGTTTATGTTTGGGATGCCTTAAAATCATATCTATATGGACAAAGTATCAGATGGTATAATAATAAAAGGAAATCTTGGGATAAGGAATTGTTAGATATTCAAAGTAAATTAGACTCATAAACATAATAATAAAGAAAATATTATGGACAAGAAAGTTATTGAAGAAATAAACAAACTAAATGAGAAATACAAAGAAATTTTAACTCATAAAGTTAAAATAACTTTAGAGAATACAAGTTTTGTCTTATTCAATAAGCCCCAAATACTTACATAGACTTAAAAATAAAACAAAAGGTTGAATAAACAAAACCATATCAAAGAAATCTTTTCTCTAAGGAAAAAGAAGAATGTTTCTAGTATACCAGAAATACTAGATGAATTTAGAAATCACTTTCACAAGATTAACCATAATAATATTAACATGGAACCTAAAGATAAAATAAAGAAGTTTATAACCACAAATATGAATAAAAGCTTAATAAACAACAGATTAAACTATTGGACAAGAGTATTTCATATACAGAAGTTATTACACAAATAAATAAGCTTAAATCAAACAAAGCACCGGGTAATGATGGTATTATACCAGAGATATATAAAATCCTTTCTAAAAATACATATTCATTAATACATAAGGTTTTTATTTTGGCCCAAACTGAGTTAATAACCCCCATCTTGGCAATATACATTTATTTCACCAATTTTAAAACCTAATAAAGATCCAACTAGATGTTCTTCATATCGGCCCATCTCATTACTTAATGTTGATTATAAAATGTTTATGAATATCTTTGCTGATAGATTGAAGAAAATCATTCCGGCATTATAGATATAGATCAGACAGGCTTCATTGTAAATAGAAATACTTTTGATAATATAAGAAGAACTTTAACATTAATAGATTTTGCAAATAGGAAAAAGAAAGATTTAACACTTATTAGTCTTGATATAAGTTCAGCATTTGATTCAGTAAGTTGGGACTATCTGTTTACCTTAATGAAGTGCACAAAATTCTCGGATGCATTTGTAAATCTAATTGAACATTTATACAAAGGAACGTTGGCTTATATTAAGGTAGGAACATATGTTTCACAAAAAATACCCATTCTTAAAGGTACAAAACAAGGATGTCCACTTTCTCCACTATTATTCACTTTAGTAATGGAGCCTTGGGCTAATTTGATCAGAAACAGTACTGACATAGAGGGTTTTGAAACTGATGAAAATACAACATCCAAAATTCAACTTTTTGCAGATGATGTTCTAATTACATCAGCAGGATCTAATTCTTCTATACAGTCTCTATTTGATAACATGATGAATTTTAAAGGTATTTCTGGTTTAATATTCAATGAAGAAAAACTAAAATACTACCTATATATACACGAAAAATATTCTCATTAGTGATTTTACTAAATATGTACCCAATTCAGGTCAGATAACTTATTTAGGTATAATACTATCTAAAGATATTAAATCTATTATATATAATAATTATAATACCTGTTTTCTTAATATACAAAATCTTTTAATACCTGGAATAATATGTTTTTACTATGGAGGAGAGATTTACAATTATTAAAATGATAATATTCCCCAAGATTTTATACTTAATACAATCAATAATACTTCCACCTACAAAATAATTATCAAGAAACTGAACACACTAATGTTAAATTTCTTATGGGCACCTAATAGACCTAGGATTGCATTAAAGAAACATACTAATAGCTGGTCTCAAGAGGGTATTTCTTTTCCAGACTTTAATTTATATACTATCTCTTCTATTGTAAAAGTTATTACTTTATTAATAGATCAGTCATATGTCACAAAATGGAACGATTATTGGGAGCTAATTAGTATACACTTCATGAAAATCTCCTTAACACATAAAAATATGATTGTAAATAACTCCATGTTATGGTTATTAAAGGAATTTTGTACTTTACCTATTACACCTAAACATATGGTTTGTTACCCATTAAATATTATTATTAGTTATCGTAACTTTATATTCATGCACCCTAAATATAGGGAATGGAATTGTATTGTATTTCCTATAATGTATACTCAGGGTATGCTTTTGTCATCTACTTCTGAAGGAACTCATTTAGCTATAGATAATGATCTAAAGTACTGGTATCAGTTGATATCTGATAATAAAGTTAAAAATCTAGATTTCTTAAAACAAGAATTTGATCTAAGAGAAACTTGCTGGTTAGAGGTTCAGAACTTTAGACAACATCTCATTAATAAAATAGATTTAATGTCTATAACTGTTAAAGAATCTATTCCAACACTGATTGATTACTTGATATTAAATTTACAACATAAAGTTTCTGATAAAGGTAAACTTTCATACATACATTAAGTTATCAGACAAGAAACTTTTTACAGTGTAGATTCATACTGGAATTATTTCACTTCTATTAATGGGGACTCACCAAATCAACAAGATAAACAATATATATTATAGAACTACGTCTTCCATTGTCTGGAGACTTTATACATGGAAATTTTACATAGATCTTTTATACACCTTTGATGATGAATAAAATAAATAATAAAGATAATCTATGTAAGAGATGTAATGTAGAAATTAATGCTGACTGGGCTCATATGTTTTATGACTGTATAAAATTGAAAGAATACTGGAAGTCAATTAATGAATTTTTGCAGGCTCTTTTTACAGATAATTTCATTATTTCTAAATCTCTTATATTATTCAACACACCTGTACCTCAAAGTGTTAAAAAGGTTAAGCTTCCCTTGTTATGGTCTATTCTGGCAGTGGCTAGGAAAATAATAACTAGAAATTGGATTTCAGATACACCTCCTTCGTTCAATGAATTTAAAAATGTTATGAATATAGTGTGCCATATGGAAATAAACACAATTAGGACTAGAACAAACAGAAAAACATCTTATTTTATTGTATAGGATAATTTACAAAATTTGTTAAAAAAATTTTAATTTCAATAGCATGATATTTTAGTTTAATTAATTGATCTGATTGTAGTGGATGTCTTTGTAAATACTTTAGTTGTTTTGTTTAATATTATAATAATACCTATTTTTAATTACTTGTATAAAATTGTTATGATATTTCTCTTATATGTTAAAACAATAAACCTGTTTTGAAAAAAAAGACTGCACTCTAAAATCACGGACAAGGCAGACTTGTTAAGCAGCTTTCTGATTTCAGGAAGGTGCTTAAAATATAAGACTGGAGCAGGTCTCCAATCATAACCAGAATGTTATGTGTTCAAAATACAGATGTCAAGAAATTCACCTTGAGACTGATGCTCAAGAGGTGAATCTTGACATCCAAGATGAGAACACATAACATCTCAGGTTATGATTGGGAGACCTGATCATAATTCTGTGTAGTGCATGGTTATTTAACTGATCCCATGTACTATGAAAGTTAGAGAAAAAAATGTAGTAGCAGTAAATGTTTTGTAGTTCAGAAAACTGTAACTCACTTACTGCTGCCACACAGAGAGTAGCTCCCCAAGAACAGCACTGGGAAGCTGGTAAACACTTCATTTGGACTTTAAAAAAAGTTTGAATAAGCTGGTTAATTTCTTCTTGGCACTTTTCTTTTGTGAATGCTGAGTAAAGTTAATCCTCTAGCATTAGACTAGTGCTTAACAAGAGCATATCAGCCACTGTTCTGATGTCAGAAAGGTGATTAGCAAGCATGCCTTTACTCTTATTTTGAAGAGTAATCATGAGTCTCCATGCACTATAAGCTTTTTAAGCAACCCTCACTTCTGTTACATTCCAGTACCACGCTAAAGCATTAACAGAGATTAGGAGTCATCCCAGAATGGCAAATACCTTTGAGATGTATTTGATCATTTTAGTCAGCATTTTATTTTGCCTGAATGAAATGTTTGAATACATTTTAAATGTTTTTATATCTCACACTGCTCTTCTGAGGTGGTTGCATTCTGTAAGACATTGGTAAGAGTGTTATTGCTTTCAAAGCACTTAAGCACTCTCACTCATTTCTCTAGCTATTGTACTATGTGGGATCAGGTTAAGATTCACCTTTGAGGTGATTTCTTGACATCTATGCCTGGTTGTGATTAAAATCCCAGTGAGACACAATCCCAGCAGCTTTAATATGTTCATACTAAAATTTGCTATTTCCACTTTTAATGCTGTTATGACTGAATTTTGTGGCACAGTATTCTAATACTTTTTTATCATTCTGCAAATTTCTGAGCATAATCAGCACACTCAATACCCTAGAAGTTTGTTTTGGAGAGACCTAATCATAATTGTTTGCTCTAAGGAACTTTACCTGTCCTGATGTACTACAAGTTACTGCAAAAGCAGGTAGGAATCCAATGTGTTTTACAGCCTTGAAAGCCTTCATAACCACACACAGTCAAAAGCTTTAAAAGCCTTTAAACACTTTATCCTGATATGTTTTGTTATTTATGCCAACACAAATGGTTATAATTGCTTTAAAGCTGTCAGGCTGCTGTTAACACTGACCCATGAAGGCTCGCATGAGGCTGTAGTGTGAGTCCTGATCAAATCAGATTTCAATGGTGCACAGCAAAAATTGCTGTTCTCCCCTGAAAGCTGGTATGATCAGGTCTCATCATAGAGAAGTGTATAATTGGCTTAGCTGTTTTCCAATGGTGGATCTCAATCAGTGTACTCTATGTGGTATAAATCAAATCAAACATATAATTGCAGATTATACGTCCACTGATAGAATACAGAAGAGGTGTTCAGTGAAAACTGCAGGCATAGAACAAGAAATTATACATATATTGCAAAATGACTCATGCCTAAGTATTAGCACACAAGCACACATGCACACAAACACACACACACACACACACACACACACACACACACACACACACACACACACACACACACACACACACACGGTAAACACTTGTGACAGCTTGTTCTGAAGAATTAGCTTTCATTTAAATTTTTTCAAGGTCAAAAAATTGTCAAGAGAAGAATGTGTTCAGAAAAAAAGACAAGAATGAATGCTCTTTTTGTGTGTTGCCTGATTTTATTTTATAAATTAGAGGTAAAACAAAGGTACCTTTCTGGGCAATAGTGCAGTTATTTAGGTTGTTGGATATAGTTAAATTTCCCCATGAAAAAATCTGTAACATTTGGTTTAAAGTAGCCTTTGCATTGCATGTGAATGTTAGTTCTGCTCTTTCCTTGTACTATATTGTTGATTGTTTTAATTGAGTGGTCCTAGAACAATTTTATTTTGTTTACTTGTAAATGTCTTGTGCATTGGTGCAATGTGTTTTGATAATGAAGGTAAATAACTATTATTTTGTGTAAGTCAAGTTCTTTGTACTTTGCTTTTGCATTGAATGAGGTCTACTCTATTTGTATGCGATAAATTATTTTAAACCCATGCAGAGAATCTGTATTCATTATTTAGACCTGCTTTGTAAACATATGGACTTGTCATATATGGTAATCACTAGCACAGACAAATGGCATTAGTCCATGCTCAGAAATATAAATCATAGGTGCAGTGGTGCCACAGTGCAGTCAAGATTCTGGAAAACCGAAGGCAGCTGCCATGCTCTCACTCTGACATAGACATAAACCTTGTATAGAGAAGAAAGTGCTTCACATTTCAGTTAAGCAAAGTTTGATAATAAATTTGTCATAAAACACTAAACATCTGCTAAGCAAGGACATGAGTAGATGTGTGTTCATAATGATCACAAAACCAGAACAGATGAAACTATACCTGAGCCCAGCATTAAATGGCAGAACTAAATTGTCAATGATTATAGGTTCCGTGACCAGAATATTCCTGAAAAGTGCTAGAGCAGTTCAAGGAATGCAGTGGAGTAGCAATGAGAGAAACAGTGGCTAATACCACAAAAACAATACATCTCTCAAGTCAGTGATAGTCTAAACTTTTAAGTATTTATCAATAATATTAAAGAAAATTGTATACATGAATGTGTGTGTTGCCTGATCACATATAGTATCAAATGACTTGAGCTAAGCTCAATGAAACACTGCAGGTATACAGGTGCAGAGTCACTCATTGCAAATATTTATCAACATACTAAGGAATGAGTAGTTGTATAAAGTAATGCATGCCATGGCATATATCAATAACTGTCTGATGCAGTCCTATAGTAAAAATGTTGACAGTAGTTTGCCTGGCAAGATTTGGGAACAAGGTGATCTTCCCTAGCAGAATGGAAGTTCCATAGCCCTACTTCCTGCTTATAAGATATAGATAAACACCTCTGGCCACGTGGAATAGGTTCATTAGTTCTCATCTCATTATTATGTCTGAATCACCCAATTTGTTCAAAGTCCTGTAGAAATTTACATGATGTTGGCTTCTACCCAATTATCTCCACTTACTTGAACAACAGCAGGGATTAAATAGTTTTGCGTAGTTAATGTGTTGTAGCATGCCTCATTGGCAGTATTGGCCAGTCAATGATGTATTAACTATTGATACTAATGAGAATTACTGTTTGGACAGGGTGTGTCAGACAAATAAGTCTTTGAAATAAGTTTGGAATTATATTCACTTACTTAAGTTTGAACACTGATGCAAATATCTATCAATATTTAAAAAAAATTCATGTGAGGTACCTGTTCACACATATCATACATGGAATCCAATCTGGTGGTCCCCAGACATCAATAAACTCTACAACAGAAGGAAGAAATTGTTGCAGAAAAAAATGAAGTCACAAGACTGGAAAACCTCCCTGCGGTTGGGTAGTGTTCGAAAGACATGCGTGTGTAAATGGGCGTGCCTTTGTTGAAGGTTGGGCGTCGAGCTGGCATCTCGGCATTTCGTAAAAATCTACTGCCAATAATTAGCGGGCCAGATTTCCACTGTGGTGACCTCTTACCGGGAAAAAGCCGAAAGACAAACAACAACATCAGTCTCAACAAAAAGATGAGATCCCTTATCAAATCCTCTAAAGCCAGCTATGAAGGCAGAATTGCGGCTGACACCAAAAACAACCACAAAGCCTTCTATAGCTATATCAAAAACCTCAAAGGCAATACCCAGATTTACTTTGAGTTATTCCACAATAGCACCTCCTATACTTCATCACCAGATATAGCCAGCATACTAGCCGACAGATTCAGTGCCAACTTTACCCCTTTCTCCCCCCGACAAGGGCTCTATCACAATACCAGATGAAAGCCTGACAACCACCATTTCTGTGACACAGGTAAAAGCTGCATTGTCCAAAGCCAAGAATACAGCATCCATGCGATCTGATAATATCCCTGGCTGTAAATGAAAAACTGGAGCAGGAACCCTCTTCGCAAGTAAAATATGTGAATTTATTAGCTTAAAGTGCGTTTAATTACAGTACACTTTTCAGCAAAAACAAATGTTTGACTTCGTCAGAAGCTTAAAAATGGTGAACCACAACCATTGCAGCATTTATATACCAAGATCGTTAATTGGCTACATACTTTGACAAAACGTAATTAATTGTCAAGGTAATGTAGTCAATTCAAGGCTGTATTTCTTTGTAAAACTCTGACTGAGAGTTAGCCAAAACAACAATCACTTTCCCTTATGGCAGACAAATTCATAACAGGTTATCATGCATTTATTATTTATAAATGAAGAATGCACAAATATTCCTATTATTTACCATTAGCCACATGGAAGTTTTGTACCCTCAAGTGTTAACCCCTTAGACCACCCGCACTGCTTCTTATTTATAGTTTTAGTAGCAGTGCTGGTGGTACTAGTGGTGCCAATACTGGGACCTAATTGGTGTATAAATGGTCAAGGTTTGTATGGACTTTGTATTTATCTATTGTCCTTCATTAATTATGCTACCTAATTTAAATCTTGTTAAGTCAATAAAACCTACAATAAAATATCTAGTGCTGAGTTTAAGCGTAAATAAAAATATGTATGTAAAAAATGTATATATATATGTATGTGTATCCCATACTTTAAAAAAGTTAAAATAAACATTATTGTTACCCCATAACCTTTGAGTAGGTGCACGCTAAACTCATTGACCACTATAGTGAGCGTAAGGTCCCTATTAGTTCTTAGCCCCATTAAGTCACAAATAAAAATTAATAATAATTAATTGGGCTAGCTCTAGTTGAGCAAGCGAAATCGCCTTATTCACCCCGACAAAGGTGGTCAAAAATAGCCATGTGCAAGTAAGTAGATGTGATTACACAGTATTATTTGCAATGTTTATTACATTAAATTCGTGTTTAACCATATTCCAAGTCGCAGTTTTCAGGGCAATAGCGGGAATTATCCATGGGGGGCAATGTTCACCTCTCCAAGTTTTTCAATCTAAGAATACAAGCGATAGAACTCATTTCATTAATACCTGGTCTCTGGTTTGCGTTAGTTTGCAACTGCCAAAGTAGTTCCTTCCTTTCTAACTTAAGAGAATCGTACCCTCCCCTTACATCCCTAATTTGCTGGTCTATAACCCTAAATTGGAAGTCGTGTCCTATGTTGTCATACTGGTGTCTGGCTAAGGCATTTTTCAGTTTGTTGTTTCTAATACTGTATAGGTGTTCATATATCCTTTCATTAAGCCTCCTATCAGTTTTCCCTGGCTATGTCGTACATGAACTACAAAATGAACTGACACCATATCAATCACAGCCTTACCTCAGGCTATGTCCCTAATGAATGACACCTATAGTCAGCCCACTCCATAAAGAGGGAGCAAGTACAGACCCTGGAACTATTGCCCCATTAGCCTGACAAGCCCGGTATGCAAAACTATGGAGTGCATCATCATGGACCTGCTTAACAAATATATAGGCAATCTCAAACTCTTGACCCCACACAGTTTGGCTTTGTCAAGGGAAGATTCTGCCTGCTGAACCTGGTTGACTTAATCGAGGCAGTCACCAAGGCTGTGGATGAGGGTAAGGCAGTGCATACAGCCTACCTTGACCTGGCCAAGGCCTTTGATACCATTCCCCACTCAGGTATCATTGATAAACTCACCAAACTAGGCATCAATCCTTACTTCACTAGGTGGGTTGCAAATTGGCTCACAGACAGGACCCACAGAGTGAAAGTTGTGAATTCTAGTCTATTCTGTTCACTTCATATACTCTTTGTACATAATTATCAATCACTTTATTTTTTTCTTCAAGAAAAACTTCCTCTTCAGTACACATCTTTGAGATACGAGTGACTTGATTGTCCACTATGTTTTGAAATACATGCCTAGGATGCATGCTGGATTAGTGGAGCATGTTGTTACATCACATAGGTTTCCTATACAGCTTTCTACCAATGCCTTCTTTCCAATCCAGTTGCAATTTCATGTCCAAGAATTCTGTCTCATAGGTTCATAGGTTCATAGGTTAGTACCCTGTGAGATTCAAACCCTGTACCTTGTGTTTGTAAGGCAAACACCTTAACCATTAGGCCACCCTCCCAATATCTCATGATTTCATATCAAACCTCAAAAAAGTAATGGTACTAGTTAAAAATTCCATGAATAAAACTGATTGATAATTTTGTACAAAGAGGATATGAAGTGAACAGAATAGACTTGAATACAGAGGAAGCGATGGATTTATGGTTGCAGAAAGGAAGACTGTATTATTCTGCATGACAGTCACATGGTACTGAGAAAGAGAAGACTCCATCTAGGAATAAAGTCAGATGTACTGTCACTTAAGTACTGACACTGCAACTGTATGTGAAACCAGTAAGAAATATTGGCCAGTTCTGACTTCAGACATCAAGATAAAAGATAGTTGGAGAAACTCCTAGCTTTGCAGTTAGAAATAAGAAGAACATGAAAACATTACTTTGCCCTAGAGATGGGCTGAGTGAGGATAAAAGAACATCAGTGACCACTTCCAAATACTCATTCACAGGCACCTGGAAATGTGGTTTTTGCAAAGCTTGTTAGTTGATTAATTCAAGTAACATGTTTATATGTCCCAAAACTGGAAGAAGCTATAAGTTTCATGGCTTTGCTAACTGTGTTAGTAAAAATGTTTTCTATATTGCTACTTGTATATTGTGTATGGCCTACTATGTAAGTAAAACTAATAGGATGCTGAAGGAATGCATCCTTAGACATCAATCAGACATAAGGAAGAAAACAGAAACTAATGCCCTCTATGGCCATGTATGTGATAACAATAATCATTTGTTTAGGTTCATGGTGATCTCTTATGTTAAACAGACATTAAGAGGAGGTGACTTGGTAAATAAAACAGAGTTGGAAGAAGCAAGATGGATTATGGACTTAAGGGTTGATTGCCCACAAGGACTTAATGGAATTTTGCCCCTTAAACCTTATTTGAAAGAACAGGGTATAAGCAGGAAGAAATGAAATCCTCTTTACAAGGTTTGGTTAAGAAAGGAGGTGTGTTCAGATGTTTCATCTGATTGGAAAAAGTTTACTTCCTGAAGGTAGAGTCATGCTATCTGCTCATTAGCTGCTGATTGGATGAATTAAGTTTTTAATTTACACACTCAGGATTGTGAATTAGGATTTGAAGAAGGCTATGGCCAAAAGTGCTTGTCCTACCCTTGAGAGTCAGTTTAATAAATATTTGTTTTTTATATATATTAAGTATATTAGTGTTCCACTTATGATAGTTCGTCCTTTTTATTACTGCAATGTCTTTTGTGTATTAGACTTCCTTTGGTGATGTGTCTATCTTTGCTTTGATAGATCAGAAATATGGGGGTTTCTCACCTAAGCTGGATATTGAAAAACTGATACCCACATTTAGTTCTAAGGTGTTTCTGTGCCACCTCTTGTGCACATGTGGTTCTCAATGGGGTCTGTCATTGTACACAGTCTTGTGCAAGCATGACCTTATTTGGGCATCGATTCCCTGGCATTTTTCCTGATATCTCTGAAGGGAAGACATGGCAGGTGATGGTGAGGGTAGTGCTCCATTTACAGCACAAAAGTGGAATGCGAACGAATCAAATATTTTTGCAAAGACTCCTCATTAAACAGTACAACCAATGGCTTCTACAGAGTGGCTAAACTGGGTCTCAGTGCAAAGCTGAGGCTTGGAATAGTTTAGCCAACCATTCAGGAAATAAGAACAGAAACAAGTCTTCATTATTGTTTTTTTTTTCCAGAGGTTGAAGGAAACCAGAACACACATCAGGAAAGACTATAATGCCTCAGGGAGGCAAGGGCTAAGTATGGGTTCAGGTAGGTCTGACTGCTCTTTTGTAATAGCACTGTACCAATAGGTTATCAGTAATCTGGACATCATGCCATATGATTGTCAAAAAACTAAATGGATATGCATATGCTACATTTGCAAATTCCACAGACTTGCATAATTAGATCATGCAACTTTGCATTAGTTCATGGCTATGCAAAGACAGATGTCTGTGGGTTCAGTTCTATGCACTCAGTCCCAATATACATTTAATGAACTGTTTTTCGGAAACCAGATTTAAAGTAGTCACACTTTCTGTAAAACACTTACAATTGCGCATGCCAGGAATATGACAGGTTTATTTTAAAAGCAATTTAGGGCCTCTTACATTCATATCTGCATGAAAAGATTGTTAAAATGTATATGGAATATGTACTGTCTGGGATATATTAACATTTCAGAAGATTTATGATATCTTTCCCTTGTATATTGTGTATGGCCTACTATGTAAGTAAAACTAATAGGATGCTGAAGGAATGCATCCTTCCTACACAATCTTCCTGTCACTTTTTTATTATTTTTAAATTTATTTATTTTTCATATCATTGCATTGCAAACACCAGCTCAGGGAGCTAGACTAGCCATAGTGGTCTGGACCACCATCCCTCTACAGGTGGCTATAGCAGTGTCACCACCTACAGCAAAGATACCCAGCAGTTCTGGGACATAACCTGTCAGCATTGCCTCCACAACAACTGCACTACCTGCATCACCTGCATTGGGTAGGTCTACTAGAGGGGCTGGTGCAGTAGTACCCACTGAGGGTAGTTTCTGTGGGGCTGGAAATCAAGTTATCTGACATGAGCTGATAGGGCTGTTGAAAGAAATCAAGGAGAGGAGGTTTGGTGTCCACATTGGCATTATGGTAAGACTCCTTTAGCATATCGCTAAATAGCTGCCTCATCTGGCACTGCTCCAGGTGTCTGTAACTGGAAAGACTGGTGAAAGCTCTGAGGTTGAGGACTAGGTTCACACTGTATTCAGTCTAGATCAGGGTGTACCTCCAAAGTCCCATACCTTACCTAAATCATGGCGTACCCACCTCCTTGTGTTCATTGCTATCCTTGTCTGTCTTGTATGTCCTGTATATCTGTGCCTGCTACATATCCTAATCAACTTATCTACTTCTTCAGTTCCTAAATACCATCCCATAACTCCTGTCTTGGAAGAAAATGATAAGGGCATCTATCTCACAAAAATCAAATAAGCCCCATACATAACTATCCATTTCGCATATGTGTGTGTGTGTGTGTGTGTGTGTGTGTGTGTGTGTGTGTGTGTGTGTGTGTGTGTGTGTGTGTGTGTGTGCATGTGTGTGTGTTTCTCTGTGTGTTTCACACTTCCTTTGGTCCATCTGATCAAACGACAATATTATGATGTTGCCATGCATACTTTTTGATGTGATATTCTAAATTTGCTGACAAGTGCAATGTTATCTCATGTGGAAGTAAATGGCTATGGTCCTCAAACTCTCTGACAAACATCCTGCTCAGTCCTTAATTATTTCTCCAGGGTCCTACCCTCTGCTTGCTCCACATTTTCACCTCTGTTCTATCAGCCTCATTCTACACATTTATTTTGGTCTAAAATAGATTCTCGCACTACACAAATGCCACAAATGGCCAATAAACAAATATCTCTATACACAGCATTTGTGCAATGCTTGGAATTGTGCAGCACTGGTATCCATACTTAAGTATTGGTACCTGCCTCTTCCCATTCTGTGGCAAAAACTGATCAGAGTTTTCCTTCACTCACTTTCATATGGTGCTCCTCCTGTTGCTGTGCCTAACCACACTGCACGGCAGAAAGCAATACTGATATCATTATGTGGAGACAGTCATTATTATAAGTATAGGAGGCTTGAGAGTTGAATGTACTCATGACAGCATGTTTTAATTATCACTACAGTGTGTTTTAAGTGTGAGCCACACATTGCAGGTGCCTATTACACAATGCACCTTGTCTATTTCTCTGTACATGAGTCACATTCACTCCAACATTCTGAATTCAGATAACTGGGATATGCCTTCTTCTCTGTTACTACCAGCTAATGTACAGATCTACAGAATGTTGAGTGAGTTTGTCAGGTGTTCAAATCCAGGACTATGAACACATTTTGAAACATTCTTTGCACATACAAAGCTTGTGAAGAAGTGGATAACTATAGTCCTTTCCCACTGCCCTATTGTTCAGTTCTTAATTACTTCCTCAGTGTCTTACCTCTGCTTGCTCCTCATTTGAAACAATGTTGTATCTACCCCATTTCACACATTTATTCGAGTCATTAAATGGATTAACACATAAGGTACATGGTTAGAAATGGCTAATAACAAGAACTCTCTATTTATCTACTAAACATTTCCACTATTCTTATTATCAATCAGCAGAGTCTACTGCTGATTCTCATCCTATAGCTAAAACTCAAAATTTAATTATGTGTGTTAATAGTTTGCTATCATTTGTACAAATGAGTTTGTCAGCAGTTCATCTCAGTAAGTGGCTCCAATGTAATTCAGTCTGTGCAATGCACTATGTAGCTGAGGTGGGGGGTTTCTCACATTTCCTTTCCAATGTATTCCATTGAACTGGTACAAGTACAAACTTATATGCAGACTGGTATTATTGATAACACTGTTATCTCTTTAGCATGTATGCCTTGTAATTACCTTGTACATTGTAAATACATCATGGAGAGTTGTCACTGCTGCAGACAGAATGCAACACTTACCTGCAATAATGCATACCATAATGATTTGGACACTAGCAGTCTTGACACCATAGGACTCCACTGTGGGATATCTGCCACTGTTACCCAATATACATATATATATATATATATATATATATATATATATATATATATATATATATATATACATATATTCATTATTTATTTTATTTATTTATTCTACATTTGTTGACCAGGATTGTCTGACTGAGCTGAAGAGCCCTTTTTCCTCAGAGGCCCGGAGAGAAAAGCTCCAACATATTATACAATTTTCATTATAAATTAGCATTAAACAGCAATGTTACAGGATTATTACAAGGCATTAAGTAGCAATACAATGTTATACAGTGTCAATAATCAGGAGTATATCATAACTATTTCAAGATGTATAAAAAGAAATGTCATTAAGATGAGTATAGTTTTTGGGGTAAGTGGTTACAAAAACCCAGTTTTATCATAATGTAGTTGCATGAAGGCAAGACAATTACAATAGAATGTTTATCTGAGGCAATTTGCTTAATAGATTTTAGAAGACAGTAGAAAGAGTAGTCAAGGAAGATTAGAGAGAGCTAGTGAGAAGAGCGAGTAAGGGCAAAAAGTAAATTAAGGTATGAGAAGTAAGGGATGTTTAAGGAGGGAGTACAGTAGCAGGACCAATGATATATATATATATATATATATATATATATATATATATATATATATATATATATATATATATATATATATATATATTTATATATAAAACTGTGGTGGTGGTGAATGGGCGCCCCTTCACTGCAGGTTGTGCATTAGGCCTGGCAAGCCAGCTCGTAAAAATCTACTCCCAATCATTAGCGGACTGGAGTTCTGCTGTGGTGACCCTAACCGGGAAAAGCCGAAAGACAGTATATATATATATATATATATATATATATATAGATATATATAAAATATATTTTATTTATGTGTGTGTGTGTGTGTGTGTGTGTGTGTGTGTGTGTGTATATATATATATATATATATATATATATATATATATATATATATATATATATATATATATATATATATATATATCATCCCGTAACGAGAAATGTAATGAAAAGTAATGCATATCACTTGACAGGAAAATACATAAAGCTTTGGAATAAAACCTCAAATTACACTTTCAGCTATCACCTTGCATGACGCTTGGCATGAGCAATACCAATGCCCATACATAGGCAACATTAACTGACACTTCATATATTTTTACAAAACTAATCAAAATTTGTCTTTATCTGCATTCATATTGCACTCCTTGTGATAATATCCTAACCCTGCTGTGTGACAGTGAGCAATATTGATATGTGGATGAGAAGGCAGTTATTAATTTAAGTATAATAGGCTCAGTGGTTTAATATACCCCTGAAGGGATGTTTGACTTATTAATACAGGATGGTTTCATAAACTGTGATCCACACATTGACAGTGTCATTTTGACAAAGCACATCTTCCATTTCTTCATACATGAATTTTGTTACATTCAACTATGTGCATTCTAACAGTTGCAATATGACTTCTCCTGTGGCATTAGCAGTTAATTCACAGCTCTATAAAATGTAGACTTACCTGGCCATGTGTTTGAATCTAGCAATTTGCACCTACTATGTGTTTGTCAAAAAGTGTTAACAGACAAGGCAAGCTTGTCCAACAAATCTGATGTGCATGATAAAATTAAATGTTAACATGTACAGAAACAGTGGGGCCATTAAGTTTTGCACCCCTTCTATGAAAACCATATGCATTACAATACAGTGCTCAGGCCATCCTTCAAATGTGTGCTGTCTGACAACTGTGAAGTGTCTTATTCAGTGGTTAATATACAGTGGTACAGAATATGCACTTATATAAGCAGGTGTTTGAATTCATCAATGTGTAATTAATGTGTCAAAAAGAGTAACAAGAAAAAATGGCTTACTCAACAGATGGAATGTGGATAAATCACACTTGTAACATTTACATGGCAGCAGGTTTGATCTATAAAACCACCTTTTAGGAAACAATATGCCTTTTTACACACTGCAAATGTTATTCCTTCAACTGCCTGCTTTCTAAAAAATGTGGTATGACTTATTCTGTACCATCAGCAGTTAATGCATAGTTCAAGAGAATGTGAGCTTAGATAGGCAGGAATTCAAACTCAGGTGTAACTGATATGAGTCTGTCAGAAAACTGCAATAGACAGGGCTGGCTCACTATTTATTTTATTTTTATTTATCATTTGTTGACCGGGAAAGTCTGACTAGGTTCCTCAGAGCCTGTTTTCAGCGGAGGCCCGGGGAGAATTGCTCCAGATGCACGTCTTTGGAATGTGGGAGGAAACCGGAGTACCCGGAGGAAACCCATGCAAACACAGGGAGAACATGCAAACTCAACACAGAAAGCACCCCAGCCGAGAATCGAACCGGTGAACCTCTTGCTATGAGGCGACAACGTTAACCGCTGCACACTAAAAAGATGTAATTGAATAATTCGACCTTGTTGTGAAAATTCCAAGGCTACAGATTTTTGATTCCTCAGGCCATGTTTTACAGAAGCCATATACATTCCAACACATTTCTCAAATTACCCTTTCAGTGTGATGTTACGTCTTCTGTGGCATTAATGGGTAATGTTTAGTTCAAGAGAATGTGAACTTAGACAGGTGTACATACCTGACTGTGTATAACTATTATTAGTGTGTTAAAAATAATAATGGGCAGGACAGGCTTTCACAGTAGATGTGATATGGATAATTCAACCTAGTGTCAACATTTACATGGCTACAGGGTTTTGATCTCTCAAATATTGCACATCCTGTTGTAGGGAAGCCATGCATTCCAGCCCACTGTACAAGTTATACCTTTAACTGTTTGCTTTCTGACAAATGTGACTTAATTTCTTTTGTGGCATCAGATGTTCATACCCAGCCCTAAAGACTATAGAGTGAGATAGGCAGCTGATCAAATTAAGTATTGTGAATGTATTATGAATGTATGCATTTGCAATTAGTATGAAAACGACAAGGCTTCATCAACATATGTCACATCTACGTGGTATCCCTTCAGCAGTGTGACTTCTGATGACTATGATCTGAATTCTTGTGTGGCATTAGCAGCTAGGTGGGTGTTCCCAGCTAGCAATGTGCAACTTGTATGAGTATATAACACATGAAAATTAACATTAGTGGCATACTGGAATGGCTTACTCAAGAAGAGTGATATGTTCTGTTTTTTTGGTTTTGTTTTTGTTTTTTGTTTTTTTTTGTTTTTTGGGTTGTGGTGTTTGATCCCCCTAAGCACCATGCTTTCTTGTAAGCATGTTTAGTTTGACAATACACATTTACATTTTCTGTTGAATTAGTGTTAGCATGCAGTAGTATCATTATTCAGTGATGGGAATTTTTATTTCTAATTTCATATCCCCTAGCAAAAACATACTTGTTATTTGTCATTTACCACAATTTCTGCTGACTATCATGCAATGGATATTGAAGTTGATGTGTGGAAGACAACAGGAATGATACAGGCCTGTGTATAGATGTAGTATGTCAAATCTCACAACTTCTACAAGTCACTGTACCTGTGACGTGATGTTCCAAATGTCTGTGAAGTATGGTGAGTGTTGAGATCTAGCAATTTATCTGCTGTCTGTTGCACAATGTTCAATTTTCTTGACAGTTTCTAATTGTAGTTGTCCAACAAATACTTTAAAAGTGCACTTTCTCATAACTGTTGTACAAATTATTCCATGGCCTCATTAGCTAATACACATATTATGTGATTGTGATCTAGGTAGGCAGACATTCCAGTTTCATCTAATATACATTGAAGCACTGTATGAAACAATTGTTTAAAGAAAATAATGACAATGAACATTTGTTCTTGGAAATGTATCTTGTATTTATCCCTGTCCTAAGGCTTGTTGTGCACACTTTAAACCATGGCCATATTCACTCACACACACACACATAACATACTGAATGACTTTCTCCATACGACTGCTTTCTGACAAGTTACATCATAGTACATATTTGATCATAATTCACAACTGCCCTTGATTTTCAGGGATGTCTCTAATTGTGGCTTTGGAGCTCTGCAACTGTTCATTGCTCCCAAATATCATGACTTTTGGAGAAAGTGTAGTTCATCACACTTAAAAATGTATTTATTGTTTTATTTATTTTATATTTGTTTATCAGAAAGGTCCAACTGGATGCAAGTCCTTTTTCAGCGGAGATCCAGGGGGAAAAGTTCCACATTTACAACAAAAGACAGGTACAGAGATATATATTACACATATACAACGTAGAAAGCATAGCTACAGATATCAGCACAGTCTTAACAATTGATGTAATAGCACTTTCTACAAAACTTTAGTACACAGAGACAGTATACAGCTTAGTAACATAGTAGTATATTTAATAACATAGTAACATATTTAGTAGAATTCAATATAGCCTAATACAAAAGTCTGTTTAAGCAGTAGCAAACTAGATTTGCCAAGACAGAGAAATGTGTTTTACATAAGGTGCAGAGATAAGAGTAGGCAAGTTCAATTTCAGATAGTAAATAGTCCAAGATAAAGACAATACTTAGAGTTGGACTTTTTTTTATTTCAGAAAATGTATAATATAAACATGCCTCATGTTAATAGTACTAATAATTTAAAGTTATGCATGAATGACCATGACTACTTTAGGATTTGTCCCTGATTCTCTTGAGATTTGTCCTTATTGTTTGAAAGATCTGACTTTAGTCATTTCAGTGAATTGAGCAATAGTAAATCTAATTTTAATACTTCAAAATATATCAGAATATTCTAAGACGTGATTTGTGCTGAATGAAGAATATAAACAAGTATAATGCTATTGGAACTGGATATTGTAATAAAAGCCAGCCAAGCTACATGGTTAGGCTTTATTCGCTTAAGCGTATCCATAAAGACTTAAAAAGTAAAAAGTTATGGGCATTCAGAAGCCATGTAGTTGCAACTCTTGATGTTCTTAAGGGGTCATTATGTCCTTAGGAGGTCATTTGCATATATCCAAATTGCTTCAATTCCAGGAGGTTTATTTTATTTATTTATTTATTTATTATTTATTTCCAGTTTGATTACCAAGGAGGTCCTCAGGGCCCAGAGGACCTGTTTTCAGTGGAGGCCTGGGGAGAAAAGCTCCAAAAATACAAATTACAGTACTGACAAAAAGTATAAAAGATACATTGTAGAGAACAGTTTACACAAAATGAGCATTCATTGTTACAAATAGTCAAACAAAATTCATTAAGGTTTATCTTAAAAGTTAAAAAATTATGAAGACACTCTTGTAGAATTATTGGGGAAATGCATTATATGTGCACATTGAAAAGAACGTGCATGCACTCATTTAAACTAGGATGCTATTTACAATATTTACACAATAGAGTTAAGGGATACATAGCTCTAGGACATTTTTGAGTGCCAGGGTACACTCTTAGTAGAATATCAGTGGGAGCTTTAGAGAGAATAAGACCCTAGGAGTAGCGAAGAAGCACCTAGGGGCATGTTCTTAGGTAGTTTTTAGGTGGGGTGAAGGCAGGTACATTTCCATTTAGTGGACAGATGTTTGAAAAGCTGAGTTTTGAAATTTTCAGAGTTTGCTATTGTTCTTAAAGAGGAACGGAGATAGTTCCATGCCTTGCCAATAGTGAAAGAGAAGAGAAGTTGGCCAGCAGGACTTTTAGGTTTGTTGATAGCAATAAGATTTTGATGTTCAGATCTGAGAGTTCTGTTAGGGATGTAGGGTGGAAGGATATTAGCTAGAGCATGACAGTTAGTAGGATGAAATATAAGTCTGTGTGCAGTGGTGAGCTGCAGGTAGTTTAGGTAATTTGGGAGTTCTAGCCAATTTAGAGATTGTAGGGTAAGGCAATGATGGGTGGAATTTCTGTTGTTGGAGGCAAATGTAGAGATTTTCTTATAGCAGTTTTCTAGTTTGGAGGTGATAGAGCAGGGCAAGTTGGTTAGGAGAGGGGCTGCATATAGTAATGAGGGAAGAAGGTAAGTAGTAGAGAAAGAGATTATTCCTATATAGCATACCTAGTTTTTGGTGGGTTTTCTTAATGTTTTGTTGAATATGTATGTCAAACCTAAGGAATTCTTCGATAGTAATACTGAGAAGTTTAGCAGAGGGAACCACTTCTATAGCAGAGTTGTATGACTAAGGACTTTGAAAGTATCTTTGTCATAAGAGTAGGACTTTCTGGGTGGGGAAAAGGAGAATTTTGGATTTGTTAGCATTAAAGGGAGAGGTGGTTTTGGTGTATCCAGTTTTCAGTGGTTGAGAAAGCAGTTTGGGATTTGAGGAGCAATTCAGAGATGTTTGAGGCAGAGCAGACTAAGGTTGAATCGTCTGGGGATTGAATGATTTTGGCATGAGGGATAGCAGTGTGGAAGTTATTAATAAAAATGTTAAACAGCATGGGTCCAAGGATGGATCCCTGTGGTACACCAGTTGGGGTAGTTAAGAAGGAGGAGATGGAGTTTTTCCATTTGACTGCCTGAGACCTGTCTGATAGGTAGCTAGAGAACCAGGGTAGAGAGTTAGGTGATAGATGCAGATTTGAGAGATGAAGAAGAAGGTGTTTGTGGGAAACAGTATTGAAAGCTTTAGAGAGATTAAGCAAAGCAGTAAAGACCAGGTGTCCTGAATCTCAGGCTTGATTGACAGTTTCTAAGAAGGAGAGTAGAGCAGTAATAGTACTATGGCCCAGGCAAAAGCCATGTTGGGTCAGTGTAAGAAGATGGTTTTGGGTTAGAAAAGGCATAAGTTGGTGGTGGATGCACTTTTCTAAGATTTTAGAGATTGGTGAAAGTAGAGCGATAGGGCAAAAATTTGAGATGCTGGAGTTCTTACCTCCTTTGTGAAGAGGAAGAATGTATGTTGAGTGCCAGAGTTTGGGGATGTAAGATTCCTTTATAGATCTGTTAATAATGATGCTGACTGGGAGTGCTATCCCATCTGCAGCACATTTTAGGAAGGAGGAGGGAATATTGTCAGGAGCATTAGAGCAGGGTTTAAGTTTAGACAGAAGTCTTTTTATAAAGTCAGTTGAGACAGGTTTGAGCTTAAACATGAAGGGAAGGTTATTAGGAGAATTGGAGGGAGAAGATGATGGGACAAATGGGTTATTGCTGGGGAAGTTCTTGGTCAGGTCAGATATTGTTTGTCTGAAGAATGAGTTAAATTCTGAGCTTAGTTCACTAGTGTCAGGACAGGGATTATTCTGGAGCCAGGATTAAGAAGAGAGTTTATTGAATTCCAGAATTGCTTGGGGTTTTTGTTATTATTTAACTACAGCTTGATATAGTAGGATTTTTCGTCCTTAGTGATTAGTTGTTTTGCTTGGTTACATAGTTGTTTGTATTGGAGCAAATTACTGGGTAGTTTATTGTTTTGGAAGAGCTTCCATAGTTTGTCCCTTTGATGCATAATTTGTTTAGTATGTTTAGATAACCAAGGAGCAGTATTTGTTTTTATACTTTTATTTCTGATGGGGGCGAGAGTGTTTAGCGTGTCTAAGAAGATAGAGTTGAAGTAGTCAATAGCACTGTCAAGGGTGAGGGTTTTTAAATTTTGCCAGTCCATTTGTTGGAATAAGTTTGAAACGGGTAAAGGGCTAAAACTACTGAGGTTATGAGTGAGAATGTATTGGTGTTGGTGTGGTGAAGAGTTGGTAGTGCGATGAATGAAAGCTGGGAGGTGGTCACTAATAGTATCAGGAATTGTGCCAGAATTAGTTATTTTATTTGGATCAGAGACTAGGATCCAGTCAATAGTGGATCCTGGGGGGGTTAGTTTTGTTAGGTTTGGTTATATGGAGGATTGTTTGAGTGAAGTTGCAAAGGTTAATGACTTGGGAGGGAGAGTGACAGTTGATTTTGTTCCAGTTGATATTTACATCACCTAAGATGTATGTTTTGTAGTTAATGTTAAGGTTTCACACAGTGAAAACTCTAGCTTGTCTGGGTTTTTCTCGCAGTTTTTACTGAATGGTTTATCTGTGTAACCTTTTCCCCTTTGGTTTAGATTTTTAACAACAGGATCAGTTTTTTCACAGGGATGCTATCAATGTGATATTTACATGGGGACTCATGTTTGCCAAAGGATACGATTATAAATTTAGTCACATAGAAGCAGCCACCTTGAGTTGTAATTTTCCATATAAAACTTGCTCTATTTTGGCAAGTGTCTAGCTCGGTCTACAGCAGCTAGTTTGCCTGCTGAAAAGCAAGAATGTTGCTTTGGATCAATCCTAGACCTCTCTTCCCAGCCCAGTAACTCTAAACCCAATTGCCACCCCCCCTCATAGATCACAAAAAAGAGGATCCTCAACCATGAATTGACACTTTCCCACTGTCTCTGTAGCCATCCTGGTGGAAATGGACATCTTTATACAATGTAGTAATTGTCTCATGTTTATTGACAACCATCTTATTCTTAAGCAGACTGACTCAGTATTTGAAAGATGTAATTAGACTATGTCTTTCGGGCAAAGCTCTTGCATACACTGTTATGTACAAACAGTTTGCCAGTAACACACACACTACACTTACTGTGGATCAGACACATAAACTCACATATGTCAAGGTTCTTAAATGCAATCTATCCAAACCTCAAAGACCACACTCTGCATGACACATGCAACAACATCTCACAGTGTGCAAATTTCTAAGCTCTTAAGGCAAATTGCTGCACTACCCAATATCTTGGTCATTGGATACTGTTGTGAGACACCCCACTCACAAGGCTGAGCAAAGAGACAATGACAGTGAAATGCCTATCAGGAGCAAGGATCCACCAGCTCAGTCATGCAATCAGAATATTAACCACAAGTATCATTATGACCCTATTATAGTCCATGTGGGTGTTAATGACCTGAGTCATATCTCCCTGGACTATATGAAGAGAGACATGATGGAGCTTTCAGATTATGTGTCCCAGGTAGGTATGAGACTGGCCTTGAGCAACATTCTAGCTTCTCCAAGGAAGATAACAAAATACAAACAGAAGATGATTTACTTCAACAGTTGGCTTAGTTACTGGTGTCATTCTAAGGGGGTCCAACATTTGTCAGCATGGGAGAACATGATCGACAGAGCATGTTGCTTTGCCAGGGATGGCCTGTATCTGTCCCCATTAGGCTTTCAGATATTGACCAAAACATTATCCACCCCCTTTTTAGTCAATGCCAATCTTGTTAACCTTCCAAAATAATACATTTATACAAGATAAACTAAAGGTGTTACTGTTCAGTGCTAAGAATCTCAAAAAGAAGCTCCACTCCCTGGAGGCACTCCTAATCCTGGAGAGGTTGACATATTTGTGGTTTCTGAGACATGGCTTAAAGCTGTGGAAGGCAGCCCAGCAATACAAGGTTATAACACCTTTCACACATTTAGACCAAGTATCACACAAGAAGTGTATCAATCTACATAAAAAGTAAGCACATTACAAGATTTGTCAAACAATAGGTCATTTTTGAAGCTACTCCATGTCCAATTAACCTTAGGTAAAGTCTGATACCATATATTTGCTAGTTATAGGTCCTGTCTATTAGCCAGGATAGCCAGGTCACATACTTAAATTCACTGAAGTCACTCACAATTCAGCCCAATACCATATTCATGGCTAATTTCTACTATCCTACCATAAAATGGGATACATACACAATCAATAACCTGCAGGCCCAAAGACTCCTGGATTTTGTCAATGCAAATACCCTGAAACAGTTAGTCTGCACACCTACTAGGAGTACAAATATCCTGGATCTGGTACTCACAAATATGAGGGAATGTTGCACTCTCCCCCTTGTGTAACATCTTCATGTGTCATATCAAATCACAAAGATGTAACCCTTGAACTAAATATAAAGGCTGAACTCCCAACAAACAACAGAACATTTAAGAACTTTTCCAAGGCTAACTACCTCATAAAAGTGAAGGCATAGCTAAATTCCAAGCTCCCCAAACTCAGAGATCATGGCAGTCTATGCTGACTCATTAATGAAAACCTTGTACAAGCATGTAAATAATTGTATGTAAACAGCAGTACCAAACTGAAATAAACTTAGGGGAAACAACAAAAACAAGCCTCACTTGGTAGACCCCAGTATAAATATGCTATACAATAAAAGAAAGAAAGTCCTATTTAAATATATGGAATACTATGTCCACAAGACAAAAAAACTCCCTCATCAGTCTCAAAAGGCAACTCGGAGGACTAATAAAGTTCACCAAAACGAACAATGAGGCAAAAATAGCCTTCCAGACTAAGGATTACCATAAGACATTTTTTCAATTATGTACACAACCTTAAAATGAACATCAAACAGTGTGCTGAACTAATAGGAAATGGAACTTCTGGTACTGAATGGGGGATATAGCAAATGTGCTGGCTGATAAACAGTTTCCCTACAGGAAATACCCTCTACCATTTCTCCACCAACTTGCAATAAAGAGCAGATCCTCACTGCACTCTCCAAAGCTAAAAACACTGCACTCATGGGTCCTAATAATATCCCAGGGTGTCTCCTAAAAAGCTTGAAACAAGACCTGTCTGGCCCATTAGAATCTCTATTCAGCCACAGCCTCCAGATACGCTTCATTCCAATGGAATGGAGGACTGCAAATGTTATCCTTCTACAGAAAGGTGGACAATCTACAGACCCAGGTAACTACATACCCTTAAGTTTGACTAGTTTTATATGCAAGGTCATGGAAAGAATTATTGTGGACCTGCTAAACAAAGATATTGGAAATCTTCAGCCACTGGATCCATCCCATTTCAGTTTCAACATGGACAGGTCATGCCTATTAAACTTGGTGAACCTTATGGAGAAGGTCACTAGAGGTGTGGACAAGGGCACAATTCTGCATACAGCCTATTTTGTACTGGCAAAAGGATTTGACACAATACCTCACTCAGGTATAATAGACAAACTTACAAATTTAGGAATAAATCTGTATATCACCCAATGGATATCTTAATGGCTCATCGATAGGGCACATTAAGTAAGGAATGGGGAATTAACCTTCACCAAGAGGTGTGTTACTAGTGGTGTCCCACAGGGTTTAGTACTTGTACCTCTGCTATTTGGAATATACTTTTCTGAAGTAAAGGCATGGCATAAGTATAGGGTCTTTGGCTGACAAGATTTGCTGATGAGTGCAAGCTAGGTGCAGTAGAAGGCCTCACACAGACAAACAACTGATTCCAGAACCATGGCTTAAAATTCAGTGCAATAAAATGCATAATCATACCCTTTGGGAAGATGACCACCCCATCAAATTACAACATTGATGACACTCTGTTAAGAGTATACCATGTGGTAAGGGACTTGGAAACTCAGGTTGACAGTAACCTGAGCTTTGATTACCATGTGTCCATGGTAGTGAGAGAATCCTTCTACATGGCAGAACTTATAAGTAAGGTCATGACATCCACATCTAATGAGATCATAATTCCGCTATACTCAGCCCTCATTAAACCAATAATCAAGTACAATGCACCATTTGGAATGTACCTGACCAGGCATTTGCAACAGCTGGCATGGTCACAGAGGTTTCCCATTAAAAGAATACAGGATGTTAATAATATGCCCGGTGTGGACTGCCTCAAAGCCCTGTCCCTGAACTCGGTTTCCTTCTGACTACTGAGGGACGATATATGTCTAACCTACAAGGCATTCTCCAATTCAGCCCTGATGGATCCACTACACATTCATAAAACAAACAACACTAGAATTACCCGATTTAAGGATCTAAGCCTTGTATGTGACATAAACAAAACAAGTTGGAGGGAGAGGTATGTTTTTCAGAGATTATCCCTTCTCTGCAACATACTCCCAATTCATGTGAAACAGAGCTCTTCCCTATGCTTATTCAAATTCAGTTTGGACCAGTGGATGGGAAATCACAAATTAATCTCTATTTTGTTGCCTGTATCCCTTATGGATAGGGGCAGTTTGTAGATACCAAAGTCATTTTAGCCTGTGGGCATTGATAATTGGGAATATTGGAGCATGAATGACTAGACTTAAAAAGACTCTAGGGCCATTAGCTTAGTAACCACCTATAATCTTATGGTCCTATAATCCTTTAGTTTAGTCCAAGGTTTTGAACTATTTGTTTGGGATATGGTCTTTCCTCTTGGGAGTTTATGATGAGCTACAAACTCATTCAGCCTCAAATCCTTAACATTATCTTTGAGCTCTGAGAAGTAAATGCCAAAGATGAGTGGCCAAAGGATTGATCTTGTGGGCAAGTTACCAGGGACAGATATGTTTTGGAGGTGGAGTTGCACAGCCTTACTTCCTGGTTTTTACTTGTGATTCATTTTACTACCCAATGAGTTATAATGGAGTTATATTTAAGCTGAGAGAGTTTATCTGTTATGCATGAGTGTGGGATGATATTGAGCACCTTTGCAAGATCCAGATATGCAGTCTGCAGTAATATGCACTAATCCATTTGCCTCTATGACTTTTTTGAAGACGTCATCTAGATTAAGAAGATAGGATCTGCCCTTGACATATTAAAATAGGATTTAATCAAAATTCTGTAGGGTACCTATATCCCTGTTTATTAGATAAACAATTATAATTTCCATAGCATTACAGATGAGACTGGTTAGGGTTATGGGTCTATAATTACCAAGATCTGCTGAAGCCCCTCATTAATGCAAAGCAATAACTTTTCCTGTCCTCCATTCATATGGCACAAAACATTTTTGCAACAAATGTTGAATAGCTTCTGCAGGGGGGGGGCTCGGACATGTCATGTACAATGCTAACCAGAAGGTAGTCTGGCATGTTATTTGGCCCCAGCGACATAGTGTTCTTGGCCTGGGATCATGCCTTGAGAATGTGCTGTTGGAAAATTTGGGGGGGTGTAGATGTGGGTATTTGTTTTGAGAGTACTGGTGGATAGAGAGGATGACGTTTGAGCTGGATTTGTTTCCTAGTAGATATGTTAATTCCTCTACATCTGTGTGGGTCTTTGTTTCTGTAGTTTTTGTTATATTTAAAGTATTCCTTGTTATTATCTTTCACCTGGGTAGTTTATTTTGTACCTCATATCTGGATTTGATTTATTTCATCAGGATCTGGTACTTCTTATTTAGTTTAGCAAGAGAGTATTTTTGGATACTTAAATGTTAGATTTATTTTCTAAATTTATATCCCACATATATTTGATATATGATGTAGCTTCATCTATATTGCACATTATAAAATTAATTTAGAAAAATATATATTTTTATAAAAATGTGTTTATTACTTGAAATTATTGAAGCAGTTAGTTAAAACATGGGTTTTGTAATTACTGGATACTTCAGTCTGGCAAGAACTCTCTGTCTGATTTATTAAGTGACTTATGTTCGTTAACAGTACTTAACTAACCATTTAAGCCTAGTAAATGATATGCATCATTTATTTCCAATTGGCTAAAAAAGACACTTGGAAAAATGACAGTGTGTAAAAAATGTGCAGCTTTGGTGTTTAGTATGATTTTATACCAAATAGACAGAACACATTTTGTGTGTGTGTGTGTGTGTGCGTGTGTGTGTGTGTGTGTGTGTGTGTGTGTGTGTGTGTGTGTGTGTGTGTGTGTGTGTGTGATCTTAAATCTTTAAAAGCCATGCCCTGTTGTAAAAGTCATGCTTTGTTGTAAAAATCATGGTATTGAAAGTTACATTAAAGTTCATTTAGAAAGAATCTTAAAGAGAAAGCAACACAGAGGCACTAGAAAAGAAAGAGAGAAGGAACTACTATAAGAAAATGTATCTTAGTTGTATGAGAATGAGTTGAGGGTATTTGCTGTGAATGTTTTTAGGATATATGACTAGTTTTGGAAAGAAGCTGCATCTTATAGGTTCATAGGTTAGTACTAAGCTAACTGCCCTTGTGAGCCATTTTAAGCCTAGCCAATTATCCTTTGTGAGACTCAAACTCTGCACCTTGCGTTTTAAGGCAAACACCTTAACCATTAGACCACCCTCCCTTCAGTGCCTGAATTTATGTATTTTAGTATAGTAACAAATGTGGATTGCCGTGGTCATCATTTTGGTAAACATTTCCAAACCAGTGTTTTAAGATTATACCTCCCAAGCCTAAATGAAAGAACATCTCAGATGGTATAGTGGTAAATTGCTCTGACTATGGTGTACAGGTTCCTGGGTTCAAGACTTGGCAGGGCTGATTATTTATGGACAGACTCAAAAAACTCCAGCTATTCTCTGTCTCATATTGCCTACTTAGAGGCAATCTCTGCTTGACTTACAAAGCCATGTCTGACCCAGCTCTGTTAAAAATGCTGCATCTAAAGAAATCCTAATCCCCCCACACCATATGCTCCAGAGACCTCAACCTTATTACCACAATCAAAAAGCATGTTGGAAGGACAGGTTCATAACCCAGAGACTGCCCAAGCTATGGAACAGACTTCCCATGCATGTTAAACAGAGCACCTCACAGGGCCTCTTCAAGAGAAATCTTGATGAGAGGCACTGGAAAATAAGGTCAAGTGGCATGATGTCAGGGTAATTCTATGGGCTAGGGTTGTAAAGGCTCCAGGGCCATTAGCCTAGAACAAACCTATGTGCCTATGGTGCTCTGCATTAAGCATATGTGTTCCCAGCTTGAAAGAACAGAAATGATCTATCAAAACATCCTATAGTGCAAAAGACAGACAGTCCAGTGGGCTGTGCTGTGGCTTTTTCCCTGTTTGTTTAATGTGCTTGTGTGTTGGTCCATTTTTCTGAATGACAAATAAAGAATAGTAACTGCATATGTTTGCTGCTGCAATGGCTACTACATGGGCATTTCTACCTCTAAAACAATTATTCATGAAGGAATGCTGAGATGTATACCCTGTCACAGTGGTACACCCATCAAGTGGGATTAAAGTGAGATGACTAGGCCAGGATACTTTCATACTAGCTGACTGGAGAACATCTGAAAGTTTTTATGGCTATGGAATTGACTTGGTATTAGGACTCGCTGCTTGCCTGAGATGATGGTACCTCAATGATTGAACCTCAAACGATTCTCTGCTTGAACTTTTCTCACAACAAAACTGTAAGATCACTATTATGTCACTTAAAGCATGTACTTCATTGATAGTAAGATGTTAAGGGTCAGAATACTAAAAATAAAGGGGGAGGAATATTAGCCATTGCCAAGTTTAAGAGACCTTTACCAACAAACTGAACCTAAGGACACATAAAATATTGTTGTATTAGTGTAAAAATGTTTATGTCGTGAAACTAGGCAGTCCACACTTCAGATAAAATCAGTCTCAGTAATGGCGACTAACCCAAAGTATTACCTAGACACATGCAAAGTGCAAATAAAACTGTTATGCAGTTGCACTCTCTTAATTTGCGTAATGTAACACTAGCATTTCACGGACTTGTACTTAGAAATTCCTGTTGTTAAGCAAAGGTGTACTATCATTAGTAGTGCTGCAACATCTGTGAAAACAATAATTTATGAAAAGCATGTTCTTAATTATAATGATGTTATGCCGATTGGATATGGTGGTGACTTACCTGAAGGAATAGTTTTGCCTGCATTCTGTGACTGTGCAACTGCAAAGTTATTCATCCAGTGTGGTTTTATATACAGGTTTAAAAATCATTTGAGTCCAATGCCTCTCATAGAGGTGTCATTAGAAGATATCAATATGGATGTTGTTGGCCTAATAGGAACGTCTAAGAACTGATTTCAAATATTTTAAGTATTCTGAAACTATCAGAAATTCAACTCTGACAACAGAGTTAGTATACATTTCTTCAGGAATGCAGGGAATTTACATGTAAAGGTGAGTAAACTTTTACTGGGTACATGGCAACTCTGGTATCCTGATGATTATACTCTTGTAGGAAGCAATGAGTTAAGGTTAAGAAATTGCAAACCTCAGCCCACAATCTAAACTCTGATTAATAGAACATTTCAACAGTACATTAATCTTCATGCTGAAAAAGAAAATATTGAGGATGATGGCAAAAGATAGGACCAGTTAATACAATACCTCCTGTTTGCCATTAGGGAATTGTCACAAGCCATGATAGATCCAGATCTTTAAGTTAATCAGTAGTGGGCTACAATACAGGCTGTTGGATAATTCCTTACAATGTGTGAAGAATGAGAAAACACAATTTAAAAGTGTCTTAGAAAACATTGCTGACTTACAAGCTAGATTAAAGGTGGGGATGCCCATAGTATGAACATACATGGACAGCCCAACCTGCACAACAATGGGTGTAACAGGGGCTGAAGACAATGCATTTGTTGTTGTCCCCTGTACAGAAAACAAATTTCTGACTAAATGACTGGGTCCATTTGAAATAATCAAAATAAATAAATAAATGAGACTAGCACAGAATTAAGCAGTCTGGTAAAATATGGCTAGAACAGATATACCATAGCAATGTTCTGAAACCATGGAAGGAAAAGCAGACCTTTGTATTTAGTTCAGCAGAAAAGTGTAGTCATGATAAAATAAAAGTGATCTCCATATATGCAGTTCAGGTATACCATATGATCATTAAGGCACAGAAAAAAAGGATTAAAATAATTTCCTTAAGGGACAAGAAAGTATTTTCTGTGTCGTCTGGCCGAACAAACTTAATATCATATTTAGACCATTCTTGGAGAAACAGATTAACCTAAAAATGACAATATCTGAGTCATAGGTATATATTTTTTTATGCACGTGCATATGTATGTATGTATGTATGTATATATATATATATATATATTTATTTATTTATTTTTTGTTGACCAATATAGTATGACTGGGCAAGAAAAGTTCCTTTCAGTGGAAGCATGGGGAGAAAATCTCCAAGCACTGAGTAATACTGTAAAATACAGAGTTTTAAGGAAAATACTAAAATAAAAACAGAAACATTATACAGTAATGGTCTAATACATAATGTTCTTGTGTTAAGACTATACAAAGAAAAGAAACAACATAGAGCAATGATGTAATCCATGCAATACGAAGGAAACAGTATTAATATAATGCTCTATGACAATGGCATTCAGTTTATCCTATTAAAATACACAATTAAAGTAGTGTAACTTAATCTTACAGTTTGAAGAAAAGGCGGTAGTGTAGGGAGAATTACTAGGAGATAGTTGGAAAGTGTGAGGGGGTGGTAGGAAGAGATGAAAAAGAAATGTAGGAATCTAAGGAAATTGGAGGGGGGGTGTTGTGGAGTAATGGAGGTGAGATAGTACAGCTGTTTTATTTAATTATTCTTTTTTCATTTGTTAACTGGATTAGTCCAGCTGAGCCAAGGCCCGTTTTCAGTGGAAACCCAGGTAGAAAAGCTCTAGAAAAATAAAAAAAAAACAAGACATTAACATGCATATATTCAAAAAACAAGAATATTACATAGTTATATCATACATTGAAAAAGCAAGAAAAATTATATAGTTATATTGTTGCACATATTTATGGTAACAGAATTTACATGAAAAGTATATACAAAAATAAAATGCTGAGTAAACAGCAGATGAGAGTTTAGAGAAAAAAATCAGACTTTGGTTTACCCTAGTATGTCATAATATTACAGAAAACAGAGCTAGATTGGTAATAAATACATACATATACAGAGAGTATAGGTAGTAGAAGGCTGAAAGATTTAGAGAAATGAGAGTTATAGAGATGTGAGCTGTTTAAGTGGTTTGTGATTTGTGCTTAATGGGCCTGTAAGACAAGTGTCTTACAGCTATCACATTAGGAACAAATTAAAAACATATATGTGGCACCTACAATACGAGTAATAAAAGAGTCAAATAATGAGTGGAAACATGCTATAGGATTATTCCTTAAGCTTGAAGGAGCTAGAGTGGCCTGTGATAACTTTACAAAACTGAAGAGCATCTCAAACCATGACAGCAACCTGATGCTAAGAATAAGTGAACCTATAGACAGGTTATTAAGGGAAAGGATCACCTTCTTTTCTCCTATCATGAAGGAGGGAAGGTGGCATTTATTCCTACATTTTAAAGGTCACTGCCATCTTATCTATTTCCTAATATACCAGAATCTAAAATTCTTCCAGAAATCTATTATTTCCTATTGATTTTCCCCTTTATGCTTCCTATCACCTTTTTTACTTTAAAACTTGTTATTTTGACATATGGTATTTCTAGTTCCATTCTTTACAATTTCTCATTGCAAGGGTGTTCCTGGCTCCTGCACTTCTTCTACTTGAGTGTGGTATAGCTCCTGATAACATTAATTACATTTATCCCAAATGTCTCTTTTCCTTGCTAGGAAAATATCCAGTTGCAAATTCCAAAATAATTTTTCTTTGTTTCATTTAGTTTCCAGGCTATTTCCCCTGCTTTTTATCCTCTTATTCCACAATAATTCTTTCTGCCTTATCAGCTGTGTCTAGGAATTTGAGAATCTTAATTCATCAAGCCAACATTTGAAAGCTTCCTCTCTTTAACTGTTAACCTGCCTGTCCTTATTTTCGTAGTTCTTTCCTTTTGTAGCTCCATTGTATTATTGTCTATTTTCTTTAATGTCTTCTCTTTTTTATATCTGCATACATTCTTCCATGCACATCTCCCTCAATATACATTAATACATTTATATATGCATACAAATGTTTAAGGAAAAAAAGCAATACAGCCCATCTATTCTGCTTGTATACAAATGCAGTTGCTTCTACACTGTATCTATGTTATTCTTAAAATATCTTAACTATGGCTTACTTTAATATAATGTGGTAGTTGTCAACTACTCTCACAGAGAACCAATTAGTATACCTCACATTGCTATATAATCTCCTGCAGATGTTGTCCCATGCCTTTCTATTATTCTTTGATAAACCTTTGCATTCCAAAAATAGCCTTTATTCTCTCCAGTAATCTAGGCTTATGATTTTCTTTGTCTTTCTGTTTACCTTGTTGGGTGGGCATTATTACACATTCAGCTTTTATTTCCTTTCATTGTTTTTATAGTGCATTTTATACCATCTCCAATTTTTAATATTCTCTTCCGATGTCTTTTGCAAAGCATCTTACAAAAACTGGAGAGTGAGTCAATGTGCTCTGGCTAGCTATATCCACTGCATCTGTCTGGTGTTCATTGTCATCTTTTATCATGAACCATTCAAGTCGGCTTACTTTCTTTTTATCTCCCTTTTTATGTGAGCATCCATTCATAGCATTCCTCCCATACATCTCCTCATCCTCTTTTCTGCTAGTATTGTCTTGTATCTTTCTACATTTTGTTTGCTTGTATTTTATATTTCCAGAATCCCTGTGCATGGTGTCATCTAATACTATCTTACAGTCCACTAGTATGGTGACATGTGTTCCCTTCTTTTCATAGCTGCCTAAAAAAATTGAAAAAAATCCTCCACTTTCTCAGCTTGGAGTATACAAACTTGCAGTACTCCAAAGTCTGATTTATAGATTTCTTTGCTAGGTGAAACAACTACCTTCAACACTTTCCTTTGCTACCTGTGCATTTACATTGATCCTTTTTATGAACATGATTGCAGTCACTATTTTCACCATCTCTAACTGCACAGTCTTTAAGCACTACTAGATATGCAATACAAAATCTATATTTATTCATTTATTTATTGCAGTCCTTCATTTATTCTTGTCTCTTGAAACAGCTTAGAAGTCTTAATCATTTTGGGATTAGCCTCTTCTTTTTATTTCATTGGTATAAATACTACCCCTAAATACCATGTGATAAATTTCAGACCGTATTTTTCTCCATTACTAATCTGCTACCTCTACCTCTTTTATAATCTCAAACATTCATGTTCTTTGCAGTTTCACTACTTTAATTTTGCCAGTCCTCTCCAAATGTATCTGCTGTAATTGTGAGTTAGGTGTAGAACTCACAGAGCCTTCCTTCCATTCTTAAGTGCACATTGTCCCTGCAGTTAAACTTCAGTGACCTGATTTGAATACAGACCGTCTGCATCCTCCTATGAAAAATATTTTGTATTCCCTACCCACTTTATGGCATCTCCCTTTCCTAGTAATTTCCTCAACTAACTTCGGCCTTCTCTTACTTTGGTGACATAATTCCCATATGACTGTTTCACCCTCAGAGCTCTTTCTTAAACAGACTTTTGTTCCTCTCTTCCTTTGGGGCATGATTCCCTGTGCCATCTTAATTGAATCCCTTTCCACAATCACTTGCTTCTCCCTCACCACATCTTCACCCATGTCCTATGTTCTCTTTCCATAACCCTTACTTATTTTGTTTCTAGAAGGAGAAGAGGTCTGTCATATTTGGTCAGGCTAAGGTAACCTCCTATTCCTTTCCACTTGATTGCACTTTCAAAAGTTTAACTGGCACTATCTCACTGCCTGTCATAGGTTCTATGCTGTCCTTGTCCTGCTCATGTTGTGCTACCCAAACTCTCTGTTTATGGCCAGGGTTCACATACTTTTTCTATCTTACCTTCTTGCCTATTAGGGCTACTATCTTCAAAAACACATCCTTCTCTCTATACAATTTTATATCCATGCCTTTATGATGGCTATGCACTTTCAAAAGTTTAACTGGCACTATCTCACTGCCTGTCATAGGTTCTATGCTGTCCTTGTCCTGCTCATGTTGTGCTACCCAAACTCTCTGTTTATGGCCAGGGTTCACATACTTTTTCTATCTTACCTTCTTGCCTATTAGGGCTACTATCTTCAAAACACATCCTTCTCTCTATACAATTTTATATCCACGCCTTTATGATGGCTATGCACTTTCAAAAGTTTAACTGGCACTATCTCACTGCCTGTCATAGGTTCTATGCTGTCCTTGTCCTGCTCATGTTGTGCTACCCAAACTCTCTGTTTATGGCCAGGGTTCACATACTTTTTCTATCTTACCTTCTTGCCTATTAGGGCTACTATCTTCAAAAACACATCCTTCTCTCTATACAATTTTATATCCACGCCTTTATGATGGCTATACTCTGATGATTTACCACATTAGGTTTAAGTTTGAAATAAGGAAACTGAGAGACTGACAGTAAAGAAAGGTAATAAAAAACAGTGGATTGCATGCTGAGGTATGAACTTGGCTTGCATTGGTGAGAGTTATCATCCAGTCTCTACCAGACAGTGTCAGCCAGCTAATGCATTTGCATTCATTCATGTCCATATTATTTCATTTTGGGGATACCTCTTTTATTGGGCTCTGAATTCTTGGCCCCTGTTGCTGTCTTGGCAGCCAGGTCTGTCATCTAGCTGAAACTATCAAAACATCACTAATCTACCTTTTCCACTGATTAAACTGTTTTGCTTTTGCTCACCATTATAATATGAATTGCAGCCATTCATGCCCACCACCTGGCTTGTAACTGTCAACCCTTCTTTTTTTCTTTCTTCCTTCCTTTCTTTCTTCCTTTCTCTCTTTCTTTCTTTCTTTCTTTCTTTCTTTCTTTATTTATTTCTTTCCTTTCCTGACTGTTTGAGGGTATTTTGATTTATTCAAGTTAGTTTCCACAAGATTACTGCATAATTGCTTTTCCAGTGATGTTCCTGTTCGTATATCTGCTTTTCCACTGATGTCCCTGTTTGCACATCTGCTTTTCCAGTGATGTTCCTGTTCTTGAGCTTCTGTCTTTGATAAGTTCTTCCTCTGTTTTTATTTGTATCCCCCAGTCTTCATTTTCCTACATTCTCCTTTTGCTTTTCGTGTATATTTTGCCTCTTTCTGAACTGTAACTTCAGTGCCATCTCCAAGTAATACCACTGCTACCTTTTCTATTTTTTCCCTCTTCTTCTTTCCAGTCCACTGCATGTCCCTCAAGTAATTACCCTCATCATACTATGTACTTCTGCACTACTTCCATCTTCCCTATGGAATTTCTGCCTTTCAGTGGAGCTCATTGTCTCTTCCTCTTTGCTTCATCTGTCATTTTGTTCGCTAGCCTTCCTAGTGGTAACAGTGCTTGATGACTGATATGGTGCTATGCTCTGCATCTCTGTTTATACAATCCCCATGTGCAAGACTGTTGTACTGGGGATTGTGTAAATATTATAATATTGAAGTCGTTGAAAAGCCCTGGTAACATGAGCCATAAAGCACTGTAAAAAATGAAGTGTACATCACATGGGATCACCTATTACCAAAAGTTCAAAAGATAGATGTGAGAAAGACAGACATAGCTGTCCATGAAAAGAAGACATAAGTAGCATTGATCATTGAAATTGCTACAGTGTCTTGCATACAGAGACACAAAGTCATATAATATCAGGATTTGCAGGTAGAAAAGACAACAATGTGGAAGAAAGATACCCAGACAGTTCCAATAGTAGTAGGAGCAACTAGTCTTATAAAAAAGAATCTGCAATTATATTTAGATATGTTACCAATACATGTAACTCCATACAAATTCCAGAAGGAGTCATTACTGGGCAAGTTACGGGTGCTGCGAAGAGCACTTCTGGCTGACATCAAAGACTGAAACAATACTAATTTCATGAACTTTAATCATACTTTCAATTAGGAATGGGGTCCATTCCCATCACGGCTATAGAAACCCAAAAGACTTGGAGAAATGAAAAAAAAACTAGGACCCTCTTTTAAGGTGGCATTTATACCATAAGAGGAGATTTGGCCAGAGCATTAAGGAACTTACCCCACTCTTGCATATGGGGATGCATTTTCATATAAAACTTCCAGTTTCCATTCCAAGCATGGAGGTGACTTGAAGATGCCACTAGGGGAGCACAAACAAGATCAAGTGTTCAGAGCATGGTACCATTGAAAGAAAAGTGCAGGTAAGGCAAGGATGCATGTTTGATTATAAAGAGAAATGTTTGGAAATGGAGAAAAAAAATGTAAATGCAAAGGCAGTAGTGCCTTTGTTGGAAGGAGGGCATTTATGTAAAGATGTTGAGAAATTGTCTGAACCTTCACAGGGCAAGAAGTATACAGAAGAGAAGCTGCAAATGGACTATGAAGAAGTATTTCAACAAAATCTCTTCAGACATGAAGAGACAACACAAAGATGTTGTTACAAACCCCCATTTGGGAGGGTTGAGGGATTATTTGCTCGTGAACATGGTGAATGCCAGTGAGCATGAAAGTGGAAATGATGTTTTGTGGGGTGACCTAATGGAAAAATACAGAGAGATGATGTTCCAGGGGTCCAGAATGGAAGGCCATATGCTGAGATGGTGACACTGAGAGTGGAGAAAGAGGGAGAAAAAAGAAAACAGTAAAAGTAGAAATAAAGAATATTTTCAAGGTATGAATCAGAAGTAATGAAGCAGGTGGAATGGACAGATACAAGGTATGGGACAAAATATCACCGTTTATGAGTGAAAGCATATGAGGTAAGGGCATTTATTCATATTATAAAGAGATATTCTGTGACATTATTTTTAGGACTGGTAAAGCTATTGAGAATTTTCTATGTGAGTATGAAAACCCAGCCACAGGGGATGCACAAGCCAGTGCATTTCTTTGTGCCAGTCCCAAGCCCGGATAAATGGGGAGGGTTGCATCAGGAAGGGCATCCGGCGTAAAAATTCTGTCACATAACTTATGACACAAAACTTTCATATTTCCATACCGGATCAGTCAAGGCCCGTGTTAACAACGACCACCACCAGTATTGTTAGCCAACAGGTTGCTGGCGGAAATTGGGCTACTGTTGGCCAAAAGAGAAGAGGAGGGCGAAGTCATGCCCGAAGGCAGGAAGAGAGGAGGAAGTTTAGGAGTGTAGCAGTGAGGGTAGGAACTTTGAATGTTGGCAGTATGACTGGTATAGGAAGAGAGCTAGCTGATATGATGGAGAGAAGGAAGGTTGATATATTGTGCGTGCAAGAGACCAGATGGAAGGGAAGTAAGGCCAGGTGTTTAGGAAACGGGTTCAAATTGATCTATCATGGTGTGGATGGCAGGAGAAATGGGGTAGGGGTTATACTAAAGGAACAATATGCTAAGAATGTTTTAGATGTGAAGAGAGTGTCTGACAGAGTGATGTTTATGAAGCTCGAAATTGATGGTGTAATGATGAATGTTGTTAGTGCATATGCTCCACAAGTTGGGTGTGCTATGGATGAGAAAGAGAAAGTTTGGAGTGACTTGGATGAAGTTGTGGTGAGTGTACCCAAGGGTGAGAGACTAGTGATTGGAGCGGACTTTAATGGGCATGTTGGTGAAGTGAACAGAAGGGATGAGGAAGTGATGGGTAGGTATGGTGTTAAGGAGAGGAATGCAGAAGGTCAGATGATTGTGGATTTTGCAAAAAGGATGGACATGGCCATGGTGAATACGTATTTTAAGAAGAGGGAGGAGCATGGGGTGACGGACAAGAGTGGAGGAAGATGCACACAGGCGGATTATATCCTATGTAGTAGGGCCAGTCTGAAGGAGATTGGAGACTGTAAAGTAGTGGCAGGGGAACGTGTAGTTAAGCAGCATAGACTGGTGGTCTGTAGGATGACATTGGTGACAAGAAGAGGAGGAGGAGTGTGAAAGCTGTGCTAAGGATTAAATGGTGGAAGTTAAAAAAGGGTGATTATGAAGTGGAGTTAAGGGAAGAGTTAAGACAGGCACTGGGAGGCAGTGGAGAGTTACCGAATAGCTGGGTAACTACAGCAGAACTAGTAAGGGAGACTGCTAGAAAGGTGCTTGGTGTGACATCTGGACAGAGGAAAGAGGACAAGGAGACCTGGTGGTGGAATGAGGAAGTACAGGAGAGTAAACAGAGGAAGAGGCTGGTGAAGAAAAAGTGGGACTGTCAAAGAGATGAAGAAAGTAGACATGAGTATAAGGAGATGAGGTGCATGGCAAAGAGAGAGGTGGCGAAAGCTAAGGATAAAGTGCATGGAGAGTTGTATGAGAGATTGGACACTAAAGAGGGAGAAAAGGACCTGTACCAATTGGCTAGACAGAGGGACAGAGCTGGGAAAGATGTGCAGCAAGTAAGGGTGATAAAGAATAGTGAGGGAAAGGTACTCACAAGAGAGGAGAGTGTGTTGAGTAGATGGAAAGAGTATTTTGAGAGGCTGATGAATGAAGAGAATGAGAGAGAGAGAAGGTTGGATGATGTGGGGATAGTGAATCAGGAAGTGAAACAGATTAGCAAGGAGGAAGTAAGGACATCTATGAAGAGGATGAAAAATGGAAAGGCTGCTGGCCCAGATGACATCCCAATGGAAGCATGGAGGTGCTTAGGAGAAATGGCAGTGGAATTTTTAACTAGATTGTTTAATGAAATTTTGGAAAGTCAGAGGATGCCTGAGGAGTGAAGAAAAAGTGTTTTGGTACCTATCTTTAAGAATAAGGGTGATGTGCAGAGCTGCAGTAACTACAGATGGATAAAATTGATCAGTCACAGCTTGAAGATATGGGAAAGAGTAGTAGAAGCTAGGTTAAGAAGGGAGGTGATGATTAGTGATCAGCAGTATGGTTTCATGCCAGGAAAGAGCACTACAGATGCAATGTTTGCTCTGAGAGTGTTATTGGAGAAATACAGAGAAGGTCAGAAGAAGTTGCATTGTGTCTTTGTAGACTTGGAGAAAGCATATGACAGGCTGTCTAGAGAAGAGTTGTGGTATTGTATGAGGAAGTTGGGAGTGGCAGAGAAGTATGTAAGAGTGGTACAGGATATGTACGAAGGTAGTGTGACAGTGGTGAGGACTGCAGTGGGAGCGACAGATCTGTTTAAGGTGGAGGTGGGATTACATCAAGGATCAGCTCTGAGTCCTTTCTTATTTGCAGTGGTGATGGACAGGTTGACAGCTGAGATCAGACAGGAGGCCCCGTGAACTATGATGTTTGCAGATGACATTGTGATCTGTAGTGAGAGTAGAAATCAGGTTGAGGAAACTCTGGAGAGGTGGAGATATGCTCTAGAGAGCAGAGGAATGAAGGTCAGCAGGGCTAAGTCAGAATATATGAGTGTAAATGAGAGGGAGGGTAGAGGAATGGTGAGGATGCAGGGAGTAGAGTTGGTAAAGGTGGATGAGTTTAAGTACTTGGGATCAACAGTTCAGAGTAATGGTGTATGTGGAAGAGAGGTGAAGAAGAGAGTACAGGCAGGGTGGAATGGGTGGAGAAGAGTGTCAGGAGTGATTTGTGACAGACGGCTACCAGTAAGAGTGAAAGGGAAGGTCTACAAGAGGGTAGTGAGGCTAGCTATGTTATATGGGTTGGAGACATTGGCATTGACAAAAAGGCAGTGGTCAGAGCTGGATGTGGCAGAGTTAAAGATGTTAAGATTTGCACTCAGTGTGACTAGGATGGATAGGATTAGGAATCAGTATATTAGAGGGTCAGCTCATGTTGGACAGTTTGGAGACAAAGCAAGAGAGACGAGATTGCATTGGTCTGGACATGTGCTGAGGAGGGATGATGGGTATATTGGGAAAAAGATGCTAAGGATGGAGCTGCCAGATAAGAGGAAAAGAGGAAGGCCTAAGATAAGGTTTATGGACGTGGTGAGAGAGGACATGCAGGTGGTTGGTGTGACAGAGCAAGATGCAGAGAATAGGAAGAAATAGAAAAAGATGATCCGCTGTGGCGACCCCTAACGGGAAAAGCTGAAAGATGATGATGAGTATGAAAAACAGAAAGACTTCCTTGGAACTCTTATGTATTTAAAGATTTTTAAATAGAGACTAAGAAAAAAATTACATCCGATTTAGAACTAAGTCTGAAAAAATGACTTTAAAAAAGTATTTATTAAATATATGTAAAGACGTGAAATATATTGTAAAAGTGTATGAGAATAGAGGTTTATGGATGAAAGTGTGGGACTAAGCTGTTTTGAAAATGGAAAATGTGCATATGTCAAGTGTTATAAATGTGGAAGGAGATAAAGTAATGGTGAAATTAGGAAACATGTTTTGTGTAGGAAAGCTGATCATTTTATTAATAATTGTGAAAAAAATGTTTTGGGTGCGGGGACATAAGACATGATATAAGAAAGTATGAAATTAAGCATTATAAATGTAAAAATGTGGGGCATTTGGGTATGCAAAGTGAATATAAAGCAACCGACTTAGAGCAAGAGACTGTAGAAATATGAACAGAATAGAATCAAGAGAGTGAGGCCATAGATATATAATGAATACATACATAAAGAGTGGACAAACAGAATGTGAGGAAGTAAATTATTTGGAACATAAAGAAGATCTACAAAATGTCAGTAATGAAAGTTTTATTTTTAATAAAGGAAAGGGGGTAGAATTGGGGATGAGTGAAAGTGAAGATATAAAATGGAATGTAGTCAAACAAAAAATAAATACTATTGGTAAGAGAGTTGGAGAGAGAAAATTAAAAATGTTAGAAGACATAATAAAAAAGAAAGGAAAGATTACATATAATATTCAAAAGTTAACATTTTTGTAAGGTGTTTGCATTACATGTTAATTGTTTGAAGAATATTATAAGAATAATTATCCTTAAATGGTGTAAGAGACAGAAAAATTACATTATTATAGTAGAAAATAGTAGGTTTTTAACAAATGAAGAGAGACAACAATTGGATGTGCGATGGGGAAGAAATGTAATCTTTAAACTAAGCATAGAAACTTCTTCTGGAATACTTATGCTGTATAAGGAGACATTGAAGATTTTAGATTTCCCGTTTGCTACTGTAGGCCAAACTACAATTCTTGATGCAAGATGGGGAAATCAGGTATTTTGAATTATAGTGATTTATGTATTTGCAACAAAAAAAGAGAGAGGAGATGTTTAAGGACATAATTAGGTACATAGCAGTAAATACAGATATAATCATTGCAGAAGATTTTAATTGCAGTATAACACAAAATAAAATGAAATCATATGATGTTAATGTGATGTTAGATATTAAAAGATATGGAAGTTTTAAGTATTTGGAATAAGACTACTTGGACTTATAGCAGAGGTGAAGATAAAACAGAAATATATTATTTTTTAGTCTTAGCAGGGTTGAAAATTATGGATAAAGGGGTAGTAGATACAAGTTTTTCAGATCACAGGACTATATGGATTCCTTTGACATACAATTCTGACTATATAAAAATAGGAAAATGAATAAAAAGGATTAATGAGGTTAAATGGGATAAAGAAAGGAAGATGGATATAGTAAATTTATGGAAGGACCACAGGGGAATGAGGCCTTTTTCTAAAGATTGGTCTGAACAATGGATGTTTTTAAACAGAGATATAAAAAGTATTATATAAGCCTTGAAAACATAAAAAGAAGAAAATAAATGATGTATTATGACCAGTTGTATAAGGATATTTGTGATAGTTTGGAAAAGAACAAAAAAAGTTACATACATCATTTAAATAAAAAAATATCTAGTATTTGTTATACACACAAAGATGTTTTTTGCAAGGAAAGAAGGAAGAAATTGTACCATATCTGAGTAAACTTATCAAAGAGAATGATAGCATTATGAGACTAATGAAAGATTGGTCATGTGTATTACAAACTATTCAAGATAAGATTATGGAACTACTGGAAGGATATGTTAAAGAAAGTTTTAGAGAAAAGAATGTACAATGCACTAAGGAATGGAAAGTGTATATTTTTTGAATGAAGATATGAAAAGATTTGGAAAAAAAGGATTAAAATGGAAAATATTTTAGGAAAAGGAAATTTGGAATCTAGGGCAGGTCTGGATGGAGTAAAGTAGAGAATTAATAAAAATATATCTGTGGAAAAATATTAAAAGTATAACACATTTTACACCTTAAAACATAAAGAAATAAGTAAGTGCTGTGCTTGCATGAGCAAAGGTCACATCTGTTATCTTACATGGCAAGCAGTCATTTTCTTCTGTTGCTACAAAAGAAGTGGTTAATCATTAGGTGTTGACTGTTTTTGTGCAAGAATGAATTCTTAAACTGTCCAAAGTGCATAAGACCAAAATAAGATATCCTGTGTACGTGCTAACTGAAAATGTCCTTTAGTATGCTGAAAAAGTAGAAATTAGCCATTAAGCTGCTGATGTTGTAAATAGCTATGATACTAGCTGGAAAAAAACAGTTAAACTGTAACTTCCTTTATAATGTTGAGTATGCTATATTGCAGGAAGTAAGAAGCTATATAAGAAGAATGCAACATATTAACAGACAGACCATAGCTGACATCTGTAACCATGTGGCTGGTCTCCATGCATGTAAAATAAACATTTTTACTTACCTAAAGTCATTGCTGCGTGATATCTCTAATTAATGTCAAGATACCATCTTTTTCTTTGACATTACTTGGCGCCCAACGTGGGGCACCTCTACGCGGGGCGAATCTGATTCTGGAGAGACCAATAAAAAACCTGATCAGGTAGGGAGGACGAATCTGAGGACTCCCTTTAGGTTTCAAAAAGACCTCCGACATAAGTCGTTGAAAGAGGCAGGTCGCTCTACAGATTCGAACCGTGAGACGGTGCCGAACGGGACGAGATTTCCGCAGTAAGGTAAGTGGGTCGACGAACTTTCTTTTATTAAGAAAGGGGGACTAGTCAAAACAGGGAAATATTCAGGTAAAGAATATTTCAAATTAAGGACGAGATCTCAGGATAAAAAAAAAAAAAAAAAAAAAGAAGGGGGAAAATTGAAAAATGGGTGCGGCAAGTAGTTGTTGCCGTAAACCGGAAGAACAGAGCCAGGATGCTAAATATATGTACGATCTAAATCCTGAAAATGTAAAGCATTTAGTAAAATGGAAAAAGGTTTTTGGCTTTAGTGGACATTTGCATAAACGAGAATGTAAAAACCTAGTAAGAGAAATTAGGAAAAAGGCGGGTAGTTCAGTAAGGAAACAGCGAAAATTGGGCTTCCCGCAAGCTCAAAGATGGTTGGAGGAAGCTAATAAAATGTATTCAGAAAAACATTCTAGGCGAGGAGAGGGTGACTCAAGTGCAAAAAGTGTCTATTTTATGCAAAAAGACGACAATGAAACGAATAGTCGCCGTAGACCTACGGCCCCGCCTTATGCGAGTGCTGTTACACAAGATGGCGACAGCCTGCCAAGATATCAGGAAAACATAGCACCCATTCCGCCTGTGTCACTAATAAGAGCATCTGGCGACAAAATAGTACTTCGTAATCGCACCGTAGACAAATCCGAGTATATGATAAAACCATTGTCGGAGGAAATGAACCCTCTTATCGAAGTTGCAAATCCACAAGCAGGACATGACGGACAGGGACCCGTCCTATTGGTATACAGACCTTGGACACGGGAGGATGTTCGAAAGGCTGTTGAGGGCATCCCACACCCAAAGGAAAATCTAGCGAGATTTGGAGAAGGTATAGACGGTATGATGGCCAGTTACAGGTTAAATTCTGTAGAACTTGAACAGGTATTGCGACAAATACTAGGTCCCGACTGGCATTTAGTTTGTGAGGGCTGGAAACCCTTAGATGACCATGACAGGCCTTTCCAGCATAACTCTGCAGAATTACAGACACAAAGTAAAAAGCTTTTAGAATGCATTATAAAGAAATGGAAACCAACAGCTGACTGGACGTGCATTAATCGCTGCATACAGGAAGAAAAGGAAAGTGTAGACCAATATCTGCATAGACTTACGCAGTGTTTTGATAGTCATAGCGGGTTAGATAAACTGGAGAGTCGGAAAAATGACTCCACTTATGAACAACAGCTAAAAAATGCCTTTTTAAAAGGCTGCAAAACGGCAATCAGTCAATTTATTTATAAACATATGATAGACCATAGGGTGGAGCGTCTAGACCCTATGTTAGAATATGCCAGACACGCAGAAACATACATTGAAGAAAAAAAACAAAAGCAGGTGCAAACATTCATAATTTCCGAAAGTGGTACTTTAATGTTAGCACAGGGCATGGCAAGTAGGGGAAGAGGACGAGGCAGGGGACGAGGTAGAGGGCGAGGAGGGGGACATTCCCAAGACTATGAGGGCAGACTGCAACAAGGAGAGTGCTTCAAATGTGGAAAAAAAGGACATTTCGCAAGGGATTGCCAGTACACTGGCGAGACAGGCTATGAGGGGTCCGCATGACTATATGATGGCAATGAAGGTAAAACGGAAGCCTGTCAAAACATAGAGATGGACACAATAAAAGGTAAGGCAATAGGAGAAGTGCAAGTGTTAAAAAGTAATGAGGAAGTGAGTGAGAGTTCTGATGAAGATGAAGAGGAAATAGGAAATGCAGCCACCTCCGGCCCGGAGGAAAGCCCGGCAATAGTAGACTTGACGGCTTTGGCTATGACGATACAGTTAGAAACACAACCAATTGTCACACTGCAAGTAGAGGGGGTAGAGACAGATTTTTTATGTGATTCGGGAGCTTCTCGAACATTAGTAAAAGCCTCAGTGGTCCCACCTGAGGCTACATCAGAAGATTCGGTTTTGGTAAAAGCAGCCAATGGACGTATTTATAAAGAACCCCTTTCAAAACCATTATGGATCACAGATCCGTTAACCAATCAAACGGCCAAGTGCTGGGTAATAATCTCTAAGATATGTCCAGTAAATTTGTTAGGAAGGGACTTAATGCAAATGTTTGGGATAGCGGTAGTTCCTACCGCATGTGGGGTGTCGGCACAGCGGGTGGAGATACAAGGTATTCACAATACAATGTTGCGAATAGGACAGGACGACTTACATTACTGGTATAGTAATGATTTGGTTGAGACAGGACCTCGAAGTGTAGTGATGGATTTAACTAACTTGGCCCTAAGTAAAAACGAGGTCCCCAAGATAGTAGCTTGCCCATTGCATTGCACAATGTATTACCGGCAGTATGTGGGCCCAGACGAAAAGTATGAACAACAATTTTTAAAATACAAAGTGACTAAAATTTGTTTGCTGGATCTGTTTTGGGATAAATCAGGGAACGCGGCTGCTACTTGCAGCCTCACAAGGGACATGCAGTCCCTATACAAAAATACAGCAATACCTCATGTCTCCGTGACGAGAAACCAAGACACTTCTTGGTACCAGTTGGGGCTGAAAATGACAAAATGGGCTACCCTGCAGCCAGAACAGCTGGTGGAGGCGGGAGTGCAGAAACAAAAGCTAAACTGGGTGACTCAGGCTCGGCCAACGGTACACCTGCACTAACATGACTTACAGTGTCCTGAAAAGTATCCCACCTCCTGACTACTGCACTTGATGCAAGAAGAAGAAGACCTACTGCAAGGTGTGCCCGCCTCGCTCTGGTCACAGGGGCATCATGATGTAGGTCTTATTAAAACGGCTGGCCATGTTGCTATAGTGCCAAAGTCAGAATTTAGACCACACAAACGCCAGTACCCACTTAGTAAAAAAGCAGAGGAAGGAATACTCCCGGTTATTTCAGCACTTTTGAAAGCCGGAGTCATCACCCCATGTCCTGACTCCCCATGTAATACACCCTTATTCCCAGTAAAAAAGCCAGATGGGTCTTGGAGGATGGTTCAAGATCTCCAAGCTGTAAACGCCGCCATCGTCCCCAGAGCACCAGTCGTCCCAGATCCATCGGTTCTACTAAATGACATTAGACCAATTGATAAGTATTTTTCTGTTATTGATTTAAGTAATGCTTTCTTTTCAATCCCCTTACAGGAGAGTAGCAGATTTTGGTTTGCATTTACGTTTATGGGAAAAAGATACACGTATACAAGACTGCCACAAGGCTACTGTGAAAGTCCAACTATTTTTGCTCAGGAGATGGCCACTAACCTGGCGCAATTTCATCCACAACAGGATTGCCACTTGCTGCTGTATGTTGATGATATCCTGCTGGCGGCGCCCACGGAAGATGCCTGCAGGTCGGAAACAGTCCGTTTACTGCACTTTTTAGCCACACAAGGGCACAAGGTAAGCAAGTCTAAGTTACAATTTTGCAAGACTGCAGTAAAGTATTTAGGACATATTGTTTCACAGACCGGAAAGCAGTTAAATGAAGATAGAAAGCAGGCTATCTTACAAGCTCCTATGCCAGCTACAAAAAAGCAAATGTTGTCCTTTTTGGGAATAACAAACTTCTGCCGAAGTTGGATTCCTAATTATGCCGAAGAAGTTAGTGCCCTGTCGGACCTTATTTTTTCAAAACCTATGGCTGCACACAGCCAGATACAGTGGACAGAACAAGCCATCACGGCTTTCACAAAAGTTAAACAACTTATAGCTAGCTCAGCTACCTTAAGCTTTCCAGATTATACCAAACCGTTCGTTCATGTAGTAGATTGTAAGCAAGGGTTCATGACCTCAGTATTAATGCAAACTTATGGGCAAAAATATCGACCCCTGGCATACTATTCCAGCAAATTAGACACTGTGGCACGCTCACTACCACATTGTGTGCAAGCTGTAATTGCGGCGGCACTGGCTGTACAAGCCTCGGCTAGTTTGGTGCTATTCCATAAGCTAACCCTGCGAGTGCCACATTCAGTTGCAGTTATTCTGTTGCAGGATAAGCTCACGTTTTTGTCACCTGGAAGACATTTAGCCTGCATGACAATTTTACTGTCGCAGCCACACATGACCATAGAACGATGCACGACACTTAACCCAGCTACCTTGTTACCCATTCCTACTGATGGTACACCACATATCTGTCTAGATTTAATACACTCAAATGTACTACCTAGGGCCGATCTAAAAGACCAACCTTTACCTTTCTCTGACTGGACACTCTTTGTTGACGGTTCAGCCCGTAAAAACGATATTGGTCGCACCTTAGTGGGGTATGCCGTGACAACTGGGACGCAAATAATTGAGGTGAAGCCCCTACCCAGTAATTTCTCTGCACAAGCAGCAGAGCTAATAGCACTTTGCAGAGCATGCACACTGTCCGAGGGAAAAGCTGTTACAATTTACACTGACAGCCAATATGCCTTTTCAACCGTACATGTTTTTGCACAACAATGGAAAAACAGGGGAATGGTCACTGCTGCTGGTAAGCCTATCACACATCGAGAGATAATTCTTGAACTTTTAAAGGCAGTTCAACTGCCTAGGGCGTTGGCTATTTGTAAATGTGCTGCGCATACACAGGGAACAGATGTAGTATCTCGGGGAAATGCCCTAGCAGATAAAACGGCAAAGCAGATAGCAGCCTCATCAATGTTTGCACTTGAGTCCACCACAAATCCTCCAACTACCCCATTGGCTCCCACTGATAAATTTGACTTACAGACCTTACAAGTAATGCAAGAACTTAGTACAAAAAAGGAAAAAGCTAAATGGGTTAAGTACGGGGCATATCAGAACCAGGGAGTATATATGGGACCAAATGACAAGTTTGTACTACCTTTAAATTTGTTTCGCTATGCAGCTATGATTGTTCACGGACCCACTCACGTGGGCCCCTCTATAATGACCCAGGTGGTACTACAGACCTTCTGGGCAAAAGGTTTTTCAGCTTATGCAAAACGTTTCTGTTTATCATGTCTGCTATGTGCCCGATATCATGGGGGGGGATACGAAAAGCTCCAGGACAATTCCCCCTCCCTCCCTACCCATTTCATACCATTTGTATGGATTTTATTGAACTAACACCAGTAAATCAAACCCGGTATGTTCTGGTCATTATTGATGCATTCACAAAATGGGTGGAAGCATTCCCAGTACGGCACCCGGATGCATTAGCAGTGGCTAAAATACTCACAAATCACATTGTCCCGCATTTTGGCTTACCTGCAAATCTCTATTCAGACAATGGGACACATTTTGTTAACCAGGTTATCCAAAAACTGGCCGCTGTTTTTCAAATTGAGTTGAAACACCACTGCGCCTACCACCCGCAATCAGCAGGGTTGGTTAAACGCCACAATGGTATTTTAAAAAGTAAACTGCGCAAACTAATGGCAGAGACACATCAATCTTGGCTTACATGCCTGCCGCTAGCCTTACTTTCTATGCGGACCACACCGACCGCAAAGGGCCTCACCCCTTTTGAACTGTTGTATGGAAGACCGTATTACGTTCCGCAGTGGCAAGGGTTGCTGCCTGCGGAACGTGAGGGGGGTGAAGATATAGCAGAATATATGAAACAACTATTAGAAAAAACTAACACTTCCCTTTCACATGATTTCTTTTCAGGGCAACAGCCTGTAGACAAAACGTTGGATGTCAAGGTTGGTGAGTGGGTCTGGATAAAAATTGTTAAACGTAAAACGTGGGCCTCTCCGAAGTGGGAAGGACCATATCAAGTACTGATATCCACACCTACGGCAGTTCGGATAAAAGAGCGACCTACTTGGATCCATTTGACGCATTGCAAGACTGTCAAAAGATTTAACTTGGCAGAAGACCTAGAAAGTGTGGCTTTTCACTAACAACCAAATAATCCAAACAAAAAAAAGCCGTAGAGTGGAATGCAGTACTGCTCCAAATTCAATACACGAAAGTGACACCAACCACGTCTTGAACGCTTTTATTGAAAAAACACATGCGTTTTCGTCCTTTACTCTAGGACTTCATCAGATAAAACCATTTTAAAAAAACTCTACCTTTATACTTTATTCACAATCAATTAACCTATGAGACACCATCTCATTATTTTAAATTAACCAACCAATGGTGTCTCATAGGTTAATTGATTGTGAATAAAGTATAAAGGTAGAGTTTTTTTAAAATGGTTTTATCTGATGAAGTCCTAGAGTAAAGGACGAAAACGCATGTGTTTTTTCAATAAAAGCGTTCAAGACGTGGTTGGTGTCATTGGGTATTGAATTTGAGCAGTCTTTTTGTTTGGATTATTTGGCAGAAGACCTGATTAACTGTTAAGACTATGAAGGACAATAAGAACGGCAAAAGAACATGGTTCTATTGTAATGTTTTACTGTTTATAATTATTGTAATTGTGGTATTTTTGTTTTGGCCATTCCTGTTCCATAATGAAGTCAATCGTTCAAAAAGAGACAAACCTATACACTGGCACCCGAATTTTAATACATATCAAGCTATGCAAATTACTTATGCAGTATCTCTGAATGTCTCAAATTGTTGGGTATGCACTGCAATACCTACTGTACATAATGGATTGATGTTAGATACGGTCCCGCTGGGGATCAATGAGACCTGGATAAGTCTAGTATTTGAAGCAGCAAATATCACATCAAAAAATAAGGTAACGCTGCCGTTACGCAGCAGGAAAAATGGAACTGTGTGTTTTTCAAAAAATGGTGAGACAAATAAAGTTGGGCTAAGTCAATGTAATATAACTATAACTCATAAATGTAATAAAGATAGATCAGGATGTGTAACAAATTTTACTCCTATTAAACAACGTGTAACAGATCCCAACTTTTACAAGAAGATGGTATCCGTATATGATCTTTTATTTTTGGGGCTGCTAGAGGAAGAGGACCAACTAAATCCCATAAGTGTTACCATTACAGTCAAAGACTGTTATTTCATTTGTGGAAAAAAGGCTTATAAATGGTTGCCATATGACTGGTCAGGAAGCTGTTTTTTGGGGTACTTAATACCAGCTATTAGGCATACGTATACGTTACCTCAGGGTAAGATTCGGAATGCAAGGTCTCTAAACAAACCTGGTAACCCTGTTGGTAAAATTGATGCATCATGGATATACCACCATGATTTAGCACATGCAAGCAAAAAGGGTTTGTCACACATGGACCTCGGTGATGATGTTATTTCAGGGGCTGGCATTCTTCCACAATATGGTGCGGTCAAAGCCATCTGGGAATTGCGAAAGTTGTCAAAATTATTAGAGATATTAAGCAATGCAACCTTCTCAGCGCTGGAATTGGTAACAGATGAAATGACCGCCATGAGGACAGTGGTATTACAAAATCGCATGGCGCTTGATTTTACCCTGGCAGCGAAAGGAGGTACATGTGCGTTAATACACGAAGAATGTTGTTCTTTCATCCCTGATAATGAACATGAGATTCAGAGCCTTCTAGAATTGATCCAGCAGGTATCCGAACTGACTAAGCCTGGCCCCAATCCTTTGACTGACTTTTTTCAAAGTTTATTCGGTAACTGGGGTTCGGTATTGATGAACATCCTTATTGCTGTATGTGTTGGGATTATTGTATTTGTAGTATTAGGGTGTTGCTGTATACCCTGCATTAAGGCAATCATTTCTAAGACCTTTTCTACCAATATTCAAGATACCCTGTTAATGACAGATCAAGAATTGTGTTATGCTTCTGATGCTGAGTAAGGTGTAAATGTGTTGTTAGGGGGGAACTGTGGAAAAATATTAAAAGTACAACACATTTTACACCTTAAAACATAAAGAAATAAGTAAGTGCTGTGCTTGCATGAGCAAAGGTCACATCTGTTATCTTACATGGCAAGCAGTCATTTTCTTCTGTTGCTACAAAAGAAGTGGTTAATCATTAGGTGTTGACTGTTTTTGTGCAAGAATGAATTCTTAAACTGTCCAAAGTGCATAAGACCAAAATAAGATATCCTGTGTACGTGCTAACTGAAAATGTCCTTTAGTATGCTGAAAAAGCAGAAGTTAGCCATTAAGCTGCTGATGTTGTAAATAGCTATGATACTAGCTGGAAAAAAACAGTTAAACTGTAACTTCCTTTATAATGTTGAGTATGCTATATTGCAGGAAGTAAGAAGCTATATAAGAAGAATGCAACGTATTAACAGACAGACCATAGCTGACATCTGTAACCATGTGGCTGGTCTCCATGCATGTAAAATAAACATTTTTACTTACCTAAAGTCATTGCTGCGTGATATCTCTAATTAATGTCAAGATACCATCTTTTTCTTTAAAATGGAAAATATTTTAGGAAAAGGAAATTTGGAATCTAGGGCAGGTCTGGATGGAGTAAAGTAGAGAATTAATAAAAATATATCAATAATTCAAAATAGCCATTTTTAACAGTATTAAATGAATGGTTAAGAAAGGGCTTTCAAAATAAACAGCTGTGTAGTAGTGTAATTAAAATGATATGGAAAAAAAGGAGACAAGTGTAAAATACAGAATTGAAGATCTATAGTTCTTAATAATACTGATTATAAGATTTTTATGAAAATTTTGCAAAAGAGAATGGCATGTAAGTTAAGTAAGATTATAAAGAAAATGTTTATGTTATAAGGGTAAAAAGTAGAAGAGTTACTGTTAGTGATTAGATAATTAGTGGATGTCATTTTATATGAGAAGGTTCAAGCAAAATTAATGGTGGGTAATTTAATTAAGGTATTTGATTCAATTCAGCATAACACCTTATGGAAAATATTTGCTGTATATAAGTAATAAGATAAAGATGTTTGTTTTACAACCCATAAGTTAAATATAGTTAAGTTACTAATAAATGGTTGGCTTAGTAAGGAATTATGCTTGAAAAAGGGTATAAGGCAATGTTGCCCTTTGAGTAGTGTTATTTTTCTATTAGTAATGGATGTGATTTTGAATCATGTTAATATTGAAATGAGACATATAGAATATATAACCAATGATGGTGTAAATATTCAGTTTATGTTTTCATATGCAGATGATATTATTCTTATTACTAAAAATCAGAAAGTTATGGTTATTGTAATAAGTTATTTACAAGAATTTATACAAGAAATTGTTTTTTCTATAAATAAAGAAAAAAGTGTGGGTATAGACTATGACAGTATGCTAAGGAGGTATTAATTTTAATAGGATAGGGATCAGTATACTTGGAAAAGACATTTGGAAAAAGAGAAGACATAAGAGCTATGGGGAGGAAAAATTAAAAGTCATGAAACACCATGTATGTTTTGGAGGATCTTTTCATTATCTTTTAAGAAGAAAATATATCAAATTAATTTGATTTTACTAACTAGAATGGCGTACTTTACAAGTGTATTTAATATCCCACTGACTCTTGGAAAGGTACTTTATAGTATTATATTTACATTTATTTGGAAATCAGCATTAAATCCAGAAAAAAAAGGAATTTTATATGTATAAAAAAGAAGACGGTGGTTTGGGATTGATAAAGCCAATAGTTTATGCAGCCTCTACATTTGTATAAAATATTACAAAGTCTGAAGGATAATGATAATTCATTACCAGCGATAAATTTAAAAATAAAATATAATACTGAATCTCTGAACATTTTGAGTTCTAAGAAAATGGGAGTATATGATAATGAGGAAATAATTAATTATCAAGACAAAATTTTACTAGGGAAGATAAAAAATAATGACATTGAAAAAAGACAGGAAGTTATGGTATCACAATAACATTGACAAGTTTTTTTGTATTCATCCTTGGAAAGACACGTGCAGGAAAAAAGGGTTGCAATTAAGGCAAGAATGGAAAGATATAAAAGTACATGGGGATGTCAAGATTTGTTATGAAGGTTTAATGATACAGACATTACCAGTAAAAGCAAAGTTGCCTTATAAAAGTAAAAATAATAGAAATTGCATACACTGTAATCAATGTGAAACCAGTGAACATGATATCACGAGTTGGAAAATAGATACATCATTATGGAATAAGGTGATAGATTTGAAATATTTAGAGAATTGTATGGATATAAATTGTCTTAAAATCGATATGATTGAGTGTGGATATTATGGTGAAAAGTCTAAAAGTTATGTTAATAAAATTGATAAAAATATATTTTCTATAATTTGTATAATGTGGAATCAAAGAGTGAAGGAAAGTATTTTCAATGAAAAGTGGAATCAATCAAAGATGTTAAAAATTAAGATTTTAGTTGAGGAAAATGGAGTGGGAGTCCAGTAATGAAAAATGAAGCAGCTGTTTTGTAGTAAAAAGGAAATGTGCAATTTGAGGATGTTTATAAAAATTGTTACATTTGTGAATAATGTATATGTTGTTAATGAGATAAACTGTATATATTATAAATAAGAAATGTTGTATATAATGTAAATAAGTATTCCATAATAAATGATCCCTATTCATTTCAATAGATACCATGGGATCTTTTACATCCACTTGAGCTACCACCAACTTAAGGAGATGGGGCATCAGTTTAACATCTCTTCCAAATGACAGTACATTCAGGAGTACAGCACATCCTTAGGCTTCACTGCAGTGGCAGCATTCAATCTACCTGGTGTGGGAATGGACCCACAGCCTTATTTACTAAAGGCAAGCATGGTATCTGTTGCAATAATTCTACTGTTGTGTATAACACTGACATCTAATGATACATAACACTATGTTTCCTGCTTCCTTGATCCTCTTACTCTGCTTTTCTTGCATACATACATGCATAAAGAAATTTTCCTATACAGGCAATAATGCCCTTCTAACCTGCTGCTAAGCAGTTATTCCCACAATAAGTGTACAGGTTGTTGTAAAAATAACTCAACTGGTGTTTGCTTTAATGTAATTTGGTAGTATATTCTATGCAGAACCTCTCATAGAACCAGTAGTACACCTCTCAGTCCTGCATAAGCTTCTACATAGATTGTCTGATGACTATCTGCTACCTTTTCGATAACCCAAAACATTCACTGAGATATTTATCTCTAAATGCCCTATATGCATGAATAGACTCTCATCTTAAATGTCTGTATGAAACACTGAACAAGTTCATTTATTTTTGTCTTTCATAATAACATACATTTTCATGTCCATGGATGCCCTTTGTATATTTTCACTGTTCTCTTACCAGTTTTCTCATGCTTGTTTTCTTATAAGGTTACCATACTGTTATTCCATACTCAGTTTTGGGTCTTATGTTACTAACAAAAATTATTTCATAATTTCTGATTTCCTAGACTTTGTAAATCTTTTTATACAACCTATAGTTCTATAATTATCATTAGCCAATTGGTTGATATGATTAAAAAAAAAACTCAAAGTTGGATTTACCCATATAACCAGGTTGTTAAATAAATCTACAGATTCAGTCACTGGGTGCTGTATTAAATATTCATCTTTCAGTCTATGTCTACCAAATCCCATATACTTAGTTATTTGATGGATTAATCAGGATATTATTCTCCTGTGCCCAAATGGTCAATTTTGCCAAGTTCTTTTGCAGACATACATTATCTGTAACACATGCAATCAGTTTACCCAATTTCAGGTCATCTGCATATAGACTGTAAAACACCTCAGATGAAAATGTTGGGTCTGAAAGATACAATCTAAACATGTAAGGGCCAATGACAGAGCCCTGTATGACACCTTGACTGTAAACAAGAATTTCACCTGTTCAATTGCTGTATGATATTTCCCATGTCCTATTTATAAGCCACACAGCTATCCATCATATCAAGAGCACAACAATACATAGCTGTTCTAATGTACTGATCAAAGTTTTTTGTATGACCCTGTCAAATGCTGAAGTTACATCTATATAAATTACATCACAGCACAAATTTTCATTCATAGCTGTTATTATATTGTTATAGAATATAATGTTACAGGTGGTAACAGATCTATTTTCAATGGGTTTACTATACATGGTCGACATTTCAGTATGTCGAAAACCATATGAACGAGACCATATGATCGACATTCAAAATGTCACCCATGTAATAAAAAAAAAAACACAACAATAACTTACCTTCACACTACTAGCAGGGTGGCTTTGCCCCCTGCACCCCCCACACCCCAGTAACATAAATATACCAACTCCGAGATTGTACTACAGTGAGGAAGATGGACATCTTTCCATTTTGCATTGTATGGAAATGCCGGTTCTGCATGGTCGACATTTTGAATGTCAATCATATGGTCTCAAACATATGGTCTTCTACATTATGAAATGCTGACCATGTGTAGGGCACCCATTTTCAATATATGCATGCTAATATAAGGTTTCAAGTTTCAACCTATTCAATTCTGACAATAACTTATCCAATATTACCTTTTTCATTATTTTTCACAAACATGAAAGTAGACTTAAGGGCCTATATGACTCTGGGTTTGTCCTACTCCCCTTTCCCTTAAAGACAGGCTTAATAACAGCATGTCTCCAATCTTGAGCAATCTCTCATATTGATATGACCTAGAAAACAATTATTGTAATGACACTGTTTTTACTGAAGTGTTCTCAGGTCATTATTACTAATTATATCTCCTTCCTGTGCTTTGTTTGGATCCAGTCCATGCAGTTCTTTTTCAATATAATCTAATTGTATGTGCATGTCATTAGGATGATTTATCACCCCCTTTGTGAAGCCAAACTGGTATGCATAAAATTTTGTAAATATATGTATAATCTGTTGTGTCTTAGAGCACATTTTAGAATCTACACATGCTAATCAATTTGCATATCTTTACTTCTTCCAAATCTTATGCATCTATAAAAAGGTTTCCTATTATACTCAATATCTTTCTATAATTTTTCTTCCAATTTTTCTTGGTCTTGTCTCACACTATGCTTAATTTGTTTGTCCAGCTTGTTTATTTCAGTTTTCAAAGTTGTATTTCAACCTCTCTTCCATTTCTTATATTTTTGTCTCTCACCTCAATCAGGTATCTTGTTCTTATGGAAATATATCCCCCTGATGTTGTATGCCTACATCTTGAAGTTAAACATGTTTTTTTTTTTTTTTGCATTGGTGGTGCTGGGGTAGCCTTGTCGCCTCACAGTTATACGCTGTCCGGTTCGATTCTCAGCTAGAGTGTCTTCTTCGTGGAGAAATGCATGAATGGGAGTACCTTCATTGAAGGTTGTGCATCAGGCCTGGCAAACCAGTACGTAAAAATCAACTGCCAATCATTAGCGGACCGGAGTTACGCTGTGGCGACCCCTAACCGGGAAAAGCCGAAAAGGTACAAAAGTTTTTGCATTTAAACAATTTCTCTTTCAAAGCTTTCCACATTCCATCTGCAGCTTTTTCCACTAAGCACATCACTACAGTTAGTTTTACACAGTGACTGTTTTGCGTCCATATAATCTGTAATTAACCTTCTGTGCAATGATTTAGATTTCAAGTTGGCAGGATTATCTAGCAACAAATTAACCTTTATAACCCCATGTTCACTGTACATCAGTGAAGGTAAAACTTGACTGGAAATAACCTTAATTTATTTAAGAACACAAATGAAGTCTAGTATGTTCTATCCCCTGCGAGGTTTTTTACAATCTGAAGCAATTGTTCATGAACATACGCTGTGAATAAGTTCCTTACTAATGCTGTTCAATCAATATTATTCCAGTGTGTTTCTGGTAAATTGAAGTCCCCAGATAATATTATTCTTGCCTCTTGTGTTCATGCAAGAAGTGTATAAATTCCTCTAGGTCATCAGTGCTTGATGTCTTTATGTCATTCAGATTCATTTTAGATACACGAATTCTTAACTTTATATTGTGGATTATTACTTTCTCAGTTCACATGAGCTGCACAAGAGGATTAACCTCTTTAAGTGCATCAATTTGGAAAAGAAAAGAGATCATTTTATTATTTTACTAACATGTCAGTAGTTTCTAACCTAATAATACCACCAGGTGCTCATAATAATTTAGCAGTGTACCTATATCTCTTTCCAAATTGTCTTTATCCCCAAAAATATAAAATACTATTTGCATATTACATTAAACTTTCATTTATTTTCATCAGTCTATCTCAAAAGTAGATTTTACTGAACCAAGTATTTTCATAATATTAACAGTTCATCTTCATATCTCTGGTTAACAGCATAGTAACTGTTTTAAACAAATTTGTTTGTGATTTTTCTTTTACTAATATTTGTGAAATATCCTCTCCTAGCAACAATTTGGCTAGATCGATTGAAAGCAGGAAAGCTCTCCTTGCCTATAAGCACACCTGCTACCAAACAACATAATAATGATGCAATGAGTATGGTATCCATCTCAGATGTTCACGAGTCCCTTTCTCATAGCCATTACTTTTGCAACACACTATAATTTTATTCCCTGTTTCTGCCTTATTTGACTCATGTTTGAATTTATATATTTCTTTTTTCAGATAAATCTGCAACAAAGTGCTTGTAATTTCTCTTTCTTTGCACACATCTGTAATTTCCTTTAAGGTCAATAATATTTCTGTTAGATTATACCTTTCTTCATCATTTACCATACCAAAGCCATTCAAAGAATTAACATATAATGTTGATCCCTCAATCTTTTTGACTGTTCTAACAATTCTAAAACATTTTTATGCCTTAGTGTAAAATCATAAAATCCATAGCTTTGAGAGATAGATCTGAATTTTGAACCGATCTCTACATCCATTTATCATCAAAGTCGTGTTGTGAAGGGGGTCACTCATTACAGCCTCTGAACTTTTGAGCCTGAAACTGAATATTTGGACAAAACCAGCGATTTCTGATTCTGGTAGATTTAAGTAATATGTGCATGGAATACCCCTTCTGTATAAATTAAAGAAGATTCCCTGTCACAGTTTTATTCCATCTTCCCTTTCTTTATCTCTGATTACTAGCATAAGAGACGGCAAGACTTTAGAGTATTCACAGCGTAACTATTGTCTTGGTGGCCTCAGGCATAAAGGCTCATCCTGAATATGGCGCCACTCCATTGCCTGATGCGCACACACACACACACACGCACGCGCGCACGCACGCACACACACACAGAGTCACATGCACACACACTTATAAAGAATTATCCAAAGGAGAATACCTTGAGAACAGTAAATGCTATTAAACATGTAAATATAAATATAAATATGTTTTCTTTAGAGAGATACTAGTCTTGGCAGTCACAATCTCTAAACAACACTGTAATGTATAATAAATGTACACAAACACAGAATTGGGTGTCGCAGTGGTGCCGCAGTTATAGTTGTCGCCTCACAGCACACATTGGAAAGACATGCGGTGGGAGCATTTCTCCTTGGCTCTTCACTGAAAATGGGTTATGTCATAGTTGGACTTTCCCGGTAAACAAATGTTAAATAAACAAGGAAAGAAAGAAAGAATTATATTTTTTCTAAAGTTTCACAAAAAAAAAAATATGTCTTTGAAACTATAGAATTTAAACATATAGATTTATAGAAATTTGGTTCAGCCAGACTTGAGAATCTGTTGACAGCATGAAGTCCATTTGTAAGTGTTTGTTTATTGAGATATTTACAGTTGTCCGAAACCACTTTGAGACAATAAACACACCATCTTCTGCAATTGCAACCAGTTTATTGAACAAATTCCACACACATAACTAAGAAATAATAAATACTGGTGTAATTTACACTGATGAAAACAAATAAAATATTATAACATTATTACTAGCATTAGCTGCTCACCCTCAAATGAACACAAGAAGCATTAAACCTTTACATCTTTCTTTAAACACACCCATCAGGAGAGATATTACACTTCCACTCACCTCATAAGACCAAGGGGGAAGGGGTCTACCTAAAAAACCCTCATCTTCCACCCTACCAAAACCCTATTTTACAGTTTACTTAACTCATGGGCCAGGAAAGGAGGAAATAATCAACTCCTACACCAAAAAGACTGACCTTACTCTTTGTCTTGTGATATCAAACTTGGAAGAATCCCTCCCCTATGACTTCACTTCATTTGTTACTTTTTTCTTGTGTTTACTCTTTATTCATCACCTACTTCCCCTACATATTAACTAAATACTATCCAACCTTATCTTCCCTAACAGCCTCACTCCTCTCCCTCATGCCCCACACAACCCCACTCAAATCAAAGTGTCCTTGGACAAGTTTGTCTGTGGCCATAACTCTGTTGTCCAAAACCAAACATAACAAAAAATGGTAAATATTGAATCATACTTGACACTGACGAAAGCACATTAAACATTATAATATTATAGGCAGTGTCAGCAGCTCACTGTCAAATGATCAGAGGCAGTGTTAAACCATTTGTGCTCACTTTAAACACACCCACCTAGCAAGTCATAGTACCTCCACTCACCTCAATTGACAAAGGGGGGAGGGAAGACAGAAGAGGTATTCCCCTAAAACACCCTCTTCCTCTGCTCACCAGCATGCACACAGACTGTTCCCCTTTCTCCTTCTCATAGCTTACTAGTGAGAACCTGTAACAGCAACACCAACTGAAGGTTAAACAAATCCAGACTAACATCACTCAAATGTACTCAATCTCTCCTGTAACAAACTAAATCCCTCATCAATGTCTTGATGACTAACCACACCAAAGGTTATCTCAATTAAAGTCCTAGACACCCAATAATTAACAAAACACCTTGCCCTCTCCAGTTCTTCAAACTTAATGTCCTGTTTCCAAACCAGTCTGGGTATACTTTTTAGACCACAAGATCAAAGTCTGAGGGTATAACTATCTTAGCTTGTTTAAACCATGAAAAATCTACACCAACAAATTCATTTTGAGAATCCATCCAAGATAATTCTTAAATGAATAACTAAAATCTTAGGAATCCTCAAGTCTGCTTGTGTCATTTCCAACTTATCCAACATCTGCTGCTAACACAAACCTCTAAATCCATGCCACTACATGTTCCTCATATTCCTGGCATGACCCAGCATGCTTCCTCCAAGCCTTATGACTGATTTCTTCTCTGCCCAAAACATAAAAAATTGACCAAGAATAACATTTCCACCTGAAAAAAAAAATTGATGAACTAACTACAGCCTCATCGTATATAATCTAAATAAGCCCTAGAAGCCCAATGACCGGCCCTTTTAAAAACTTGATTTTCCTTATTCTACAAAATCAGAAACCTTCCCAACCTGGAATGAATGGGTGGGAAATTTACTCCCTTCAGCCCTTGGACTCCCTAAAGGCTGCCATGCCAATTTAACAAAGTTCAGCAACATGATAACACTGCATTGATCCTTACAAAGAACAACATTCTCAATCTGCCACCCACAACATTTCTTTAACTGTTTGATCCAAGCTACTGGACAGAATAATTTCTCCATATCCTTTGACAAAACAAACTGCTGATCTCACCCCACCTGGTCAGTCTTCAAGCTTCAAAGCCAGGTTATCACTGCAGCATCTGTAACATGCACATCTTTCCACAATAGTGTACCCAACAACTCCCCTACTCTGATCATTCAAACATACATGATTACCGCTAAAGCTGCCCAACTAGTATATTCTAACAAACTTTTTAATACCGAACACAAACCTTTTAATAACACTCTTAGAACAGGTTTTGTCATAGAAAACTTTCCATTCTCCTTTGTCCCTCACATCCATTCCTAACATTTCAGCTTTCTTGACACAAGCCATACTTTCATAAGACCATCCAGACCAACCAACCTAGCCACAGCACTAATAGCTGCAAAATGAACCTTGAATGTCCTAAGTGCCTCTCTCAAACACCACCTGTGCACTATATAACTCATCACTATCTCCTTCCTGTCCTCTAATGGCAGCTGACAAGCAGATGATGAAAATGAGGCTAATGCAGAGTTATTTGCCTTCCAGGTGGACCCAACCACAAATTGTGGAATCAGCCATCAGTCTATGGGTTTTCAGTGTTCCACACCTTGTCCGGAAGCACCATTGATTTTCTCCTCACTTTCAGTGCTAGTGACTAAAACCTGGAAAACTAAAACCAAGACAAAATATCAGCTATGTCATTGTTCCTGCCTGGTACAAGCCTTGCTGAGGACATAAAATTAATTAACAAACTCTGCATTACCAATTTATGCAAGACAAATAGTACCAAGGGTTCCTTATCCATCTTCTTAGCTAAAACGGCGCAGTGATGTAGCAGTAGCATTGTCGACTTACAGTAAGTGGTTCTCTGGTTCGATTCTAAGTGGGGGTTCTTTCTATGTGGAATCTGCATGCCCTCCCTGCATTTGTGTGGGTTTCACCCAGGTGCTCCAGTTTCCTCCCACATTACAAAGACATGCATCTGGAGCATTTCTCCCTGGGCCTTCACAGAAAATTGGCTTTGTTCTATGTCGGGCTTCCCCGGTTAACAAATGTTAAATAAATAAATAAAACATGAACTATCACTTTGTTGTCTGAGAAATACATCACTCTTCCTTTTTTCAGCTTTCCTTCCACACCACTGCTGAAACCCAAATAAGCATACTCTCCAAAAAGGTGACATCCTTCCATCACTCTGATAGCTACTCTTCTGGCCAGCTATCTGCAGACCACTCACCATGAAAATACACTTCCATACCACGAGTTACTGCTATACCCAAAAATAAACTCATATCACCATATGTTACCCATTCCATCTGCCAAAACGACACTCCATTAAAACCATCCAGAAAAATTGCCCACAAATTCAAGTCCTACTTGACCAATTTAGAAGCTCCTGCCCAATGCTGCTACCCCATTGTAATAGGCTGTCAATCAATCTTCAAAAGGTCCTAGCAGAGGCAATGGCTCTATAAGTAAAGTTCATTAGCCCAAAATAATTCCAACAAATCTTTTACCCTCACCTTCCCTTTAGTTGTACCCAGCCAATCCTTTCTAATAGCTTCAACAACTTGTCCTGAGATAAACAAAATGTGCAATACTCCACATCCAAAGTTAAACCCCCAAATTTTAAAGATTTACTTAGACCAACTAACTTGTCAGCCACTAATGGAGCAACCAAATTTATCACACATAGCTATGAATACCAACAAACCATCCAAGACACCTGCCTGACCTTTCCCTATCAAAAAAATCTAAATAATGTACTACCCTCTGATCTCTCATACTGTGTTGCCAAATCTATTCCAACACACAGATACATTTCTCAAATGTAGAACACTCAACAACTGAATCCATGGGCATAGCCTTATCAAAATAAAACTTACTATTAACAAATAGGCCAATCAGCTGGGCACACCAGGAAAAAAAAATGCTATCTCAACATCAAGCTTCACTATCCAGGGATCCCTAAATGGAGTAATTAGTCTGTCAGTGTCATCTACTGAAGCATAGTGTACGTGTGTGTCTCATTAAGAAATGTAATCATTAACTTATTCCCCTTTTGGAAATGATAAATCATGAATTAATCAAAATTCAGCCAGCTTCCTTTTAGCCACAAGGCCCAGTGGTGATACTCTGTACACACAAAAAGGGGCCCAAAACCTGCTTGGCGTCCACCTCCTAAACCACCAATGCCCGCAAATTACACTCCTTTCCTTTAGTGGGAAACCTTAAATGCTTGCCAGCTCAGAATTTAGGAAAGCTACCATTGGCAGCTCCAGTGCTGCTACCTTAATGGGAGAAAGGGAGCTCTGGTTTTCTTGCCATTCACTGAAAAGGAGTTGAACCTCTTTGCCCTAGAAAATTACCTCTCCTTCAAAAATTGTGTTGACTCATCCCTGATTGACTACCTAGTTCCTGGAATGTCAAGTCACCTGATGAGCCCCTTCGACTTTATGTCAACATTTTTGGGCTGCATGTATTCCTCCACAAGTGGTGCAGACATATGCAAAATGACAGAATGGCCAAATACACCTACCTCAGTTGAAGGGCCAACACTTATCAGACCTATCATCCACTTCCTTTCCATACCCTACCTGACCTCCCGCAGTATCAAGCACAATGGCCAACCATATATCTGCATGCCTAGCTTACCAATGAATGACTTATCCACAGCTTTTCTCTTATGAAAGAGCTGATGATACCACATCCATGCATTAGCTGCATGTAGCCATTGAGTCTCACAAATAGTAAGAATTTAAGCCACCAATGGTATAGCTTGTAACACAACCTTCTAAAATATTTTCACCATGTAGTACATGAAACCTATAGTCAAATTATCCCAAGTCCGAACTTTAAATTTCTCCTTGTCTCCTCCTGCCCAAATGTGCTAAAACTGTCAACAATTCCTTTGTCCTTGTAGTATCTGCCTTGACTAACTACTGCACTCTTTCAGCATCAGTCATATTGAAGACATCCCACATAATCCCTGCACATCTTTTCCTTAACCATTAGGGTAATGTGCATGGTAATAAAAGCCCCAGACCCACCTGCCAAAAACGATTGAGAAGCTACCCATTTGCCTGGGTAGGAACTTAACATCCATTTGTTTCCTTCAGCTACCTGGGTATCCTGACACACCACATCCTTACTTGCTGGCTCAAGTTCAGAAATACCCTTGACCCTGCCTACTACCCCAACCTGGCTCCTCGACTCTTGAACTTGCTCCTCAAACCTCAATAAGTCCTATAATCTAACAAGATCCAGTGTCTTGGTGCTGCTTAACAGCTCATCTACCTGCATCTTCCTGTCAACATTTTCCCCTAACCTAGATTGTACAACTCCATTATCACCTGTAGACATTTGAGGCTACACTGACAATGTTGCATAACTCACTGCCCTTGCTGGCCTCGCCATCTGCCTGGATTGTATTCCTCCAGCTGCAGTCACCTGTTCCACCTGTTTCCCTTCTTATAGCATGTTGTCTGTCAAGCAGACTAGTTAGATGAAGCTGTTTCCACTGGTCTTTCTGCCTCCTTGATCAACTGTTTTTCCTGTGCCATGGTTTGAGCCCATCATTCCTTCAACAAGGTCATCTCCATCTAAAGTTAAAACGCAAAAGTATCAGTAAATCATCCTCCATAAATATCCCCCCTCCTTTGACTTCCTCTGTTACCCCTTCTCGATATCCCCTTATAGCCTTCAATTCACCTACCCTCTTCCAATTTTTTTTGAATAAACACTCAATCATGCTGTGAATGACCTTTTGCAGAAAAGTATACCATTGCCTGTCTCTATCATTCTCTCTCTCTACACACACACACACACACACACACACACACACACACACACATATATATATATATATATATATATATATATATATATATATATATATATATATATATATATATATATATATATATATATATATATATATATATATATATGTATGTATATTATACATCACCATCAGATTTCTGGGAACCAACCTAACTGGGCCATTGCTCTCCTCTAAACATTTGAACTTTCGGGCAACACCCCAACTTAACTATTAGCCAGGGTCAGACTCAACCCCATACCTTTTGTCAATAAGGTACTCCTTCCCTGATGGGCAAAACAAGCCATGACCCTCACCACAATGGTCCAGCCTTAATGTAAGTATTACTTTTTCTTTTCTTCTTTTTTACTTAATGAGATCCTAACATGAGGACCTGCACCCCCACCAACAGCCACCAACTATAATGTAAAAATGAGAAAAACCTAAAATAATGGGAGAAAAGGACCAAATGGGACAGAATTTAAACACTGCTCTTATAACCATGGCAAGTTGCTAAAATAAAAGGATTTATGTTGCCATGCATTTAGATTTTAAATACCACTCTTACAAACATTGAAAGTTGATAGAATAGCAGGATTTATGTTTTAAAGCATTTTCCTAAGGGTATGAAGCCTGCAACTCAAATGCATGTCATTATTTATTGACTTCAGTCCTGACTCAGTTGTCAAAGTATCACAGCTTTTATGAAGAAGAGCTCAAAAATATGGGGTAAAAATCTGGAAAACACAAAACAGTGGAGAAACAAAATATCTCAAAACAGGGACTGCTTTAAATATTGCTATCACCAGCTTAAACGATTGCTTGCATAACAGGATCAGCATTACTATGCATCCCCTGATAGGAGAAAACAAAGTGCCTGTATTCAGAAAGGCCAGCTTTTGTATGCAAACTGGCAACCTGAAGCATTATCACCTTGCCATGAGGAGAACAGCAGGGCCTAGCCCCATTAAAAAAAATAAACTCCCTTCATAACACCACCAATGATGCAGACAAACTAACTGCAGCCTCGCCACCCTTTCCATCTAATCCCGGTCCTTCTCTACATTCTGCAGTACACACCAACCACAATATGATCCAAAGGAAAATTCTCAGATTACATCGATCTACCTGTGTACACCTCTGCTAATCCAGGGAAAACCCAAACTATTCACCTCAAATGTCCAAAAATCTGTGTACAAGAAATCATGCAAAGCATGAAGCAATGGAACATATCCTCAATCTTGGACACTACACTAGCATTCCAACAAATTTAGTCAGTCTTCATTTTCATTTTTTTTTAGTGTAATAACCTGTGGCCACACTTTGACTTTAAATGACATCACAGACCAAATATACACCTTAAGAAATCTGTGGGAAAACACTACAGATACCTGACCTCAACCTGAGAGGGTAGGTCCATCACCAGAAACCCAAGCTGAGAGGTTAGGTCCATCAACAGAATCCCATTCAAACATCAACTTTCCTCTGACATGTCAAATCAATGAAAAAATACACCAACAGCAAGAAAGACCCCCCCCACAAACTTACCTATCAACCCATATGAACCATTTTACCATCTGAAAAAAAATTTAATTCTTACCTCCTTTCACTGACATATACAAGAGCTCTCATCTTGAGCACATCTACCTACTAGACAGGCCTCACTTTCTGGTTGTTTGGATGTGGGAAAAATGTAATAACACCGACACCAAAAAGATTGCTTTTACTCTTTGTCTTGTAATATTAACTTTGGAAGAAACCCACCCCATGACCCCAATTTTGCCTTTACTTTCTACCTTGCTTTAACCCCTTATTCACCACCTACCATCCTCTACGTATTAACTAAATCACCCTCATACCCTCTCTAGAGCCTATACACCTAGCAAACCAAATCCCAAACTGTGTGTGTGTGTGTGTGTGTGTGTGTGTGTGTGTGTGTGTGTGTGTGTGTGTGTGTGTGTGTGTGCGTGTGAGTGTGTGTGTGTGTGTGTGTGTGTGTGTGTGTGTGTGTGTGTGTGTGTGTGTGTGTGTGTGTGTGTGTGTGTGTGTGTGTGCGTATGTGTGTGCGTGTGTGTTTTTATGAGAATGGTTCTAAAAGGGTGTGAGAGAAGACAACCTTAATTGCTCTTTGGGCAATCCATGAATTACTGTAGATTAGTAAAATACCATTTGACATGACTGTAGACAACTTGCAACAGCCATCACCCATTTTATTGAACCATAACAGATGAAGATTAACTTTTCTTAATGGGAATGGTTTTAATATGTGGGTCAATGCATTGTACCATATTTTTTAGGGCAATACCCCTTAGATGTAAAAGTGTACTGACCGCTTAGATGATTTGAGTTGCAGATAACAACATTATACACAGTTTTAAAAAGGTGCACGTCTCTTTAATTAAAATAGTAACTGCAGCACAGAAGCACCAAAAGAGTAAATCAGTACTGCTGTAGCATGAGTATGACCATGTATCAAATAAATCAGCACAGGATTGTATCATTTACGGCTGACCACACTGCAAAGTAATTTGCTGTGGCGAGCTCCTTTCATATCAGCCCCACAAATTATACCACAGACATATACACATTCAGACACACGCACACACACACACACACACACACACACACACACACACGCACACACGCACACTATATCACACCATTACACCACACACAACACACAACGCACACACACAAAGTTTTAAGTTGTAATTTATATTCACATAATTCTATACTTTGACAAGACATATACATTTTACACCTTACTTTCAAAAATACCGAAGTAAAACAAACACATAAAACATTGAAATTATATATGCGCACACACGTTGTACACATGTGCAAATCACAAAAATTTTAGCAACAAAAAAAAGTCAGTACAAAAATCCAAACAGTACAAATAAAACAATGAGAGTTGGTATACTCTTGCTTTCAAGTTTAAAGAATGTGGTTCGGAGCTCAAGCACTCCTCAGTAGTAAGAATGCCTACATTCAGCAGTAACTGACACCTAACAAGGCTCGCCACAGAGCACCCCAGCACTACCAAATCACAACTCATACCACATATTTTTCAAGGAGTGAACATGACCAAACACTAGCTGAGGGGCGCATCCAAGTCAAGGATCGACTTACACCTACAGGTTAAAAACATGTCTGCTCTATCATCCATATAACTAACACTGGTTCATCATCTGCAAGAGCAATTTTGGCCCGCTGGGCTGCAACTCCATGACCCAGCACCACCACACCCACTGGACCAGACACTGGAGGAACTGAAGGTCCTACAGAACACCCTGATATTAAGAAGCCCAATTAGTTCACCGGCCTCTGGGAAACTGACAAAAGTACAACTCCCAGGTCCAGCTGCAAATCTGCATAGACCTGGAAACCCTGCTGGAACAACTGGTAAACTCCCCTACTAGACCCTCCCACATTGGACCTGGTCATCCTGGGTCACCAGTGACATCAGTTCTGCACTCTGGAATAAGGAGGTCAGTTAGACACTTAACTAAACTAATCACCTGGTACAAAACACCAGGTCACAACACCCCCTGGAACCCAGAGTAAACTAATGTGAAAACTCTTCTAAAAGGAACTACTTCTACTTGAGACAGGATTGAAGACAGATGCACCCCATAAACACACACAGTGTCCAAAGATGCAACAACCTTTTACAAAGATCAACCTATACACACCTACAAGGATGCATGGATCATGCCACACCAAAACCATGCCAAGGAAGCTAAGAGAAGGAAACTGCGGAGGCAAGCGCCATAAACACACAGACTGCCAGAGAAGTATAAAACCAGTTCAGAAAAAAGCAAATCCTAAGAAAAAAAAGACACCCTGATCAGTATCAGTATCCAACTAAGGTCCTCATGAATATAAATCATCCAAGGCTAACTCTAAGGAAAATAGCCATGATTCGAAAAGATAACCACAAAACCTTAACCATAAAGCTGAATCTAAGTGGCAGGAGGATACTATGTTTGGAGCTAGCAAATCTACTGAGAAAAAAATACTGAATCTAAATATATTGCCAACATGATGGCAGATAGATCTCACCCCAAAGGCACCCCCTCTCACCCCCAAGCCAAGGAAAGAAATAATACACAGGAAAAAGCTTTGTCCCAGAAAAGTCAGATGCACAATGAACAAGCCCTTCAAAAGCCAAAAGCACAAAGGCCACGGTGGGGTCAGGATGGTGTACCAGGCAACACCTTGCACATGAACTACAGAACACACTCCCCCTCAATTCCAAACACACTGTTCAACTTCCTAGGAGGCTGCTCTACGTGGCCTATAGAATGGCGACAGCAACGGTTATTCTGCCCACAAATGAGGGCCGCTAACTGACCTCCTGGTAACTATGGTGTGTACCAGGCTGCGTCTTAATAAAAACATTTGAAACCTCCAAACACTTGACCTGACCCAGTTCGGCTTTGTTAAGGGCAGGTCATGCCTAATAAACCTGGTTGACTTCTTCAAGACAATCACCAAGGCCATAGATGATGGGAAGGTGGTTCACACAGCCTACCTTCACCTCGTTAAGGCTTTTGACATCATTCTCTGCTTGGGAATTATAGAAAAACTCACCAGCCTGAACATAAACCCCTACATCATGAGATGGGTTGCCAACTGGCTTACAGACAGAACTCACACGGTAAGAATAGCGGGCTCCAGGTCTGACTCTAAACCAGTCACAAGTGGTGTCCCACAAGGCTTGGTCCTGGGACCCTTACTGTTCAGCATATACTTTTCAGAAGTACAGGCAAACACAGGAGGACTATGGATAACTAAGTTTGCTGATGACTACAAACTGGGAGCTATAACTCACTCTCCGGCTGACACGGACATTCTCCAAAAGGGCCTTACTGAGATGGACACCTGGTGTCAAAGTCATGGTCTCAAGCTAAATGCCAAAAAATGCATAGTCATCCCATTTGGAAAAAACAAACACCCATGAATTACCACATAGGTGGCAGCCCCCTTAATACAGTAGAGGTAATAAGAGATCTGGGGACCCAGGTAGATAGCAATCTCTCCTTTGACAATCATATTGCCAAAGTAGTTAGGAAATCTTAATATGTAGCCCATCTAATTACTAAAGGGTTCGCATCTAGAAATAAAGAGGTTATAGTGCCCCTCTACTCATCACTCATCAGATCCATCATAGAGTACAATGCCCCATTTGGGATGTACCTCACAAGACACTTCCAGCAGCTGGAAAGACCTCAAAAGTACCTAACCAAGAGGATTACTGGCCTCAAACATATGTCCTATGCAGCCCGACTGGAAAAACTTCGCTGTTACTCAGTGGCATATCGCTTACTCATAGGTGATCTCTGCCTGACTTACAAAGCCATGTCCAACTCAGAATTGATGGACATGCTCCACTTAAAGAAATCCAAGTCACTGCGAGCCACTCGCTCTAGTGAGCTAAACCTCACCACAACAATAAATTGAACATGCTGGAGTGATAGATTCCTGTCACAGAGACTCCCCATGTTTTGGAAAAAAATTCCTAACTACATTAGGCAGAGCCCCTCACTAACACTCTTCAAGAGAAACCTTGACGAGTGGATGGGTAACAGAAAATACACCAGTAGGATCACTTCATTAGCTCTGCTTGACAGAGGCTCAGTTAATTAATCAATGGGGCGACGAAAGCTGACACACACTGGCTAGGCTTATAAGTGCCCTCAGGCAGATAGCCTAGTACCTACCTTTGAACCTATGAACCTATGTTCCTGAAATGGACAATCATATTTTTATTTATACTAAGAAACAAAACAATCATGACAAAAACTTACGTTTGCCTAATCTAAAAAGCAGCTCTTTATATAATATTGTCTGCCACATTTAATGATAGTTACATTAAAAAGTAATGGTAACAGATATGTGACTCCACAATAAGATTATAACAATAAACTGCCATCACTGAAGTACTTCAAAATTACTAATTTAATTTGTTTGTAATTTACATTTTTTATAATAAACTCTGTGCATTTTCAATACCAAGTTATACTTTACATCAACATCATACTGGAAAGTTTACACTGACTTGAGGTATACTTTTTCTAAACAGGGATATCGTTCTTTGTTTGCAGCACATAAAAATTTTCTGTTCTTGTTTTTCTTTGCAAAAGGATAATCTGGCATAAATGCATTGTATTACAATTTATTTGACAAAACTACAGAACCATTTGCTCTAACCAATACTGTTGCGAGAAAAGATGATTCCACACAGAACAATCACAAATCTCTCAAGGGAGATGTGCACTGCTAGAACTGGCTGATCGATGGGAGAGTAAGCACCCTGGGACTTCTACCCTAATAAGTTAATTTTCAGGTCAAGTTCCCAAGTCCATTTCTTGATCAGATTTCTACACATGATATTTCAAGAAGGGTTCCTAATGCTCCAATACTTCAATCTACACAAACTCTACAAATAATTATAAAGTCAGAGTTGACAAAAGTTGTACTATATGGCAGACCTAGGTAAAGTTTTGTTTTTCTCTGAGAGGTTCTGAGCTCTAGACAAGGTACATATTTTAAATGTTGTTTTGATTCCACCTCCAGTTTCTTAGCACATTACGTGTCAGTCAGTTAATGAGGCAGTAAGGAATCACCCATAAAAACAGGGTTTGGGGAACAGTAGCATTTGGCCAATTCATAATGATTTATATAAAATAAATAAGTGAAGGGAGTTAAAAAATATCATTGAACATCTGACTCAGCACCACGTGTACTGCACTGAAATTATTTCTTTTCATGTAATATAGAGAATTGTGATAGCTGGTTCTCCTGTTATTGGAGCAAATCAACAGAAGTGGAACAAAGGAACTTGTCTTTTACTCCTATGGCTTCAGTTTTACTCAGACATCCGACAGTTCAGTAAATAATATTGTTAGACTGCGTTTATAGTTCTTTTAATACACAATGCTATGGAACGCAATTACTATGCAGAAGGTGAACAAGGAACTATTTTCAGTTCTTGAAGTTTATGATAGTTAAAGCAGGTAGCTACTTGTATCCACCTTGAGTGCTATTATGAGTGCTTTGGGAGCTTTAAGAGCTAGGAGCAATTATCAATGTTCCATTATCTGGTTGTTCAGTAGTTCCTTGGAGATATGAATGCATGTAGAGAGCTTTTCATTTATGTAACAAAGGGCTGGTTTATAACTCTGTGCAGTCAGGGGTGCTTTTTAAATCTCTAGGTCAGTCAATATGGCACTGTTAATTAACAAGCAGCTGCAAAAATCCTTCAGAAGGGGATCAAAAGAGTCATCATGTTTGTACAGCAAGCACACTGAAACATGGAAGACAGCTTAGTTTATTGCAACCTGTCCAAATAGTTTATGATTTATACAGTTCTGGCAGTGTCAGAAGACCAGTAATCTTATTTTAGACAATAAATATAATTTTTAGTTTGCCTCTTATTACAAAATTGTATGTGTGACAGAAAGATATGTGAGATATATGGTGCTATTTTAACTTAGTAATACTTACATTTTCAGTCCGTTATATAAAGTGATATACTACCCATAGTATATATACAATACAAGTGTGAACGTTTTGGTAAGATGTAGTAGTCTAACCAAATATATGCATACAACTCATGCAACTGCAAGTATAACATGCGGACACCAGTAGTTTTGAAATGAGTAAGGCTGATTGCGTTCTTTGATGTAGATTATTGTGCCGGGTATCATCTTTAATCGACCATATTGTCAAAGCTCAAAGTATTGAAAAGAAGAGCAATATCAGACTCAAGGAAAGTGGAAGGAAGAGTGCACTGAAATTAATGTAATGTTTCTTTGCAATCTGAAAACTGATTTTGATTGGTGGCAAAAAAAGCCGTCTGAGGGCAATATGTAATATAACTAAAGAAATTTACTTGGGTTGAGACTACTAGACTGACAGGCTTCCATTAATCAGTGCTGTATTTGAACAGAAACTATAGAGGATCCATATATCTAATGACTTTAACTTAGTGTCAGAAAGACAGATACCTGTTGAATTATTGGGAATGGGAAGCTTCGTGGATCAGCACTGTACTGAACCACCAAAAATGAACAATATATTTTAATTATAAAATAGCAATGTTTGAGGGCTGCAGGGAAACTATGTAGCCACTAAACATATATTATACCATTAAGACTTACAGATAACAAAAAATAAGACTCCATGAGATTAGGCAAACCAAATAAATAATTATGTCATTCTAAATATTAATATGATCCACAGGTGTGTTTTTACAAATGTAAGAAAACTAAATGTAAGAAAACTGTGTTATATGTTCTGAGCTTCAAAAATGTAACCACAGTGCACCCTGCTAGAAGAAAGCTGATAAGTGAAGCATTTTGTGACTGTTTGATCTCAAGCTCAGAGACAGGATGTCTGTACTAAGAAATTTTCTATTGTCTTAGGACAAGAGTTAATTACTAGGTTTTATATGTAAAGTGTCCTTTATTGCTGTGGTTTCCTGGTAGGTGCAAGATTGCAAACAAATATTAAATTTTGAGTTCTGTGAGCCTGGGAAATTTCAGCAGAAGTGTAAAAAATGATGTAATGTGAAATGACTCAGCAGTACTGGGTGATATCAATTTAAGACTATCTCAGATTAGAGCATTTGGGATTTTGTCTAAAACTGGCAACAGCTCACCAGCACTTGCTTTGCTCTGTAAGTAGGATCTAAGACTTTAGTATTTCTCTTACAGTTAGATAGGAATTTAGCCAGATTAGTTTAGCTGTTTCTCTATATTTATGTCAGACTATCCTACAATATTATTTTAAAGTTTCCTGTGATCTCTGAACTCTGGAATGTCATTATGTTGAAGTAATAAACATTGTCTTTTTATTATTTATTATTACATATTTTTAAACCTTTCAACTGTGGCTGTTTTTTGTAGAGATAATGTAAGCTCTAGAGTACCTGCATGTATTTGGTAATACTGTCCAAGCCACTCCAATAGTGTGCTGCTCAGTCACACTTACTATTTGGATAACAGTAATATTACACAGTGAAATTGAGCACCCTTTGGGAAGGGCCTTATTAGTAGCTGATAAGAGTAGTTGGTGGCAGTGATTACTACATTATAGTCTGGCAGGAGGGGGCATAGCTGGAGAACCTGTGCCTGCCTTCCCAAGGGCTGTCTGTGTGTTTATATATAATCAAATCTTAAAGTGTGTGTGTGTCAGCTACTTGGGCAGGGAGAAGAAGCACTGGTTGGACAGAAAGGGTACTGGAGGTTTTGGCTTGACTACTCCGCTGAGATCTGGACCCTATAGCTTTGCCAGTGGGGAGTCTTATTGGGGATCAGGAGAGAAAGGGAGAAACCAGCCCAAGACTGACTGTGATCTCTGTGTGCTCTTAATGGAAATTGTACTTTACTGTGTGTGCACCTCTTATCCCCCCAATGTGCACGCCCGTCACTGGTGCTAGTGGTGAGGATTGAGGCTGCTTGATTACTGCGCCAGTACTTAGGAGTAACATATTAATTGTTTGGCAGTGGTGGGATATCCACATCAATATTAATTGTTTGATTGTGGTGAGTTAGCCACATCACATACTAATTGGCTGTAGTGTGGCTATTGAATTCCTGTAGGTTGTGTACAGTGATCACTGAAGGTATTGTTGTACTTTAAATCAGCCTCACAGTGAATATTCAGAGTTCAGATCACAATTGTTTTATTTCTTTTGTTAGCATAGTTAGTCAGGGAGAGCAGGCAAGCATTTCAGCAGAAGAGTACGGTAAGCTGACAAGGAGCCAGTTGGCTAAGATGTGTCAGGATAAAGGAGTGGTGCATGGAAACCTGACTAAAGCAGACATGATTTCAGCTTTTCTTGCAGCTGCATCAGAGAATAGTAACCAGGAGGATGATCAGACTGGCCGTGGAGATGTACAACACATCTGCAGAGGACTTAAAAGTTCATCTGGAGCTAAAGAGACTTGAGTTGGAGGCATTTGTAAACAGAAGCAGCTGAGAGACTGAGAAATCTATAGGCTGAGGAGAATGAGAAACTGCTATGCCTGGAAGCTGGGGTGAAGGAGAGGCAGAGGCAGCATGAAAAGGAGATGCTGACTCTTTGCCAGAGTCATGGAGGGTATGGGGAAGGGAGTAACTGGACCCCAAAAGCACAAACGGTCAGTAAATGTCTTCCACAGTTTACAGAGGGGGATTTTTTGATAGTTTCATTCATATGTTTGAGATGGTATATAAACAGTATGATGTTGACCAAAGGCTCTGGGTACAGTTCCTGACTCCCTTACTCCATGGTAAAGCTGTAACTGTGCCGTCAAAATTATCTGATCATGAATGTTTTGATTATACTTCTGTTAAGAATTGTTTGCTAGAATTTTTTAGCTAACACGTGAAGCTTATAGGAAAAAGTTTTGTGAGAATAGACACAAGGCAGATGAAAGTGTGTGTGAATATGTTGCTGAACTAAGCATTTATTTTCATAGGTGGGGGAGTGTATGTCAGGTCACCACTTATGAAGGGCTGGCAGACCTATTGGTGAGGGAACAAGCCTTTAGTACTTTGTCTGAGGACATGAGGGTCTGGTTAGATGATAGATAATGTGCTACTTCAAATGAGTTGGGGAAAGAAGGGAGACCTATACCTAGCAAGCAGGGCATTACTCCACAGGAACAGGATACCCAGTGCTGCTTATGGGTCTAAAGGAACCAATGGTGGGCAGCCCAGACTGCCCAAACAGAATCTGACAATAGCAAGGGAAGCTACTAGTCCAAGTATACATCCAGGACCTAGGGTCAAACGTTTTGAATGCAACCAGTGGGGCCATGTGGCATATAGATGTCCATGGAGGCAAGGTGTAAAACAAAAGGTGAGGCAGTCAGTAAGTGGGAAGGACAACATGCCAGCAGTAGGTTGTCTTGAGACAACAAGGGTACCAAACTATCACCAGAGGTTATATCCTATCATAGTGAATGGCAAAGAGGCCATTGCTTAGAGAGGCACAGCCTCTGACATAACCACATTGAAGCCTGCAATGGTTACAGAGGAGCATTACTTGCCTTGGCAGTCTACTCCATTCAGAGCTTTAGGAGGGGACCCCATTCCAAATACCTTTGGCTAGGGTTCACCTTGACTGTGAGGGTGGAAAAGGAAGCCAGCAAGTAGGTGTGTTTGAGGATATCCCTGCAGATGTCCTGATAGGGAATGATTTTGATAATGCAGTACCATGTGCTTATGCAGTTACATGCAGTCAGGCTTGGAGACAAGCATGTGGGTCTGGGTAGCCTGGAGGAGAGCCAGTCACATCACATACTTGCAGCCAGGACTGGTGAAGCAGTTGCTTCAGGGAGGGAGCTACCCTGTAGCAGTGAGACTGAAGATGAGCTATAGCTGCTTGTGGGTACTGATGTTCCCTTGGACAGAGTGACTGCAAAGGTAGAGGTGAGTAGTAGTACCCAGACTGACAGTGAGGCACCACTGTCAGATGATGTCAGACTTCCTGTGGAAGGGGAGTGGGGAAGGATTACAAAGAGAGAGTTGAGACAGGCTCAGCTCTCAGACTCTACACTGCAAGGCCTGAGGCAGGTAGCTAGTGAAGCACCTGATTCTCAAGGGAAGGGGGAATCTGTATACTGGCACCATGGGTTACTGTATAGAGAGTGGACCCCTGAGGGAGATCTAGAAGGTGAGAGCATACAGCAGTTTGTAGTGCCTAGAGCCTATCATCTGGCACATCTAGCCATAGCCCATGATATTCCCTTTGCAGGTCATATGGGCATAAAACGTAGAAAGAGATGTATTATGCAGAACTTCTATTGGCCTGGAATTTCCAGATATGTAACGGGGTAATGCAGAACCTGTGCGCAATGCCAAAAGGTAGGCAAGGCAGGAGACATGGAGAGAGCTCCTTTGATACCTTTGCCTTTGATTGAGGAGCCATTTCAGAGGGTAGCTATGGATATTGTGGAGCCTCTGAGTACCCCAAGTTCCCACAGGGAAAAAGTATATCCTAGTGGTAGTAGATTATGCTACAAGATACTCTGAGGCAGTGGCTTTATCCTGCATTAAAAAGGTGGTGAATGCTTTGTTAAAGGTTTTCAACAGGGTAGGTTTCCCAAAAGAAATACTGACTGACTGACAGAGGTGTCAATTTCATGTCAGACCTGCTGGCTTGTCTGTGTAAGTACTGTGGGGTGAAGCACCTGAAGACCACCCCCTACCATCCACAGACTAATGGCCTTGTTGAGAGGTTAAACTCTACAATCAAGTCCATTCTATGGGCATTTGCAGACCAGTTTAAGAGGGAGTGGGACAAATATCTGCCCCATCTGTTGTTTGCTTACAAAGAGGTTCCCCAGGAATCCACAGGTTTTTCACATTTGAGTTGTTGTATGAGTATAGGGTGAGGGGGGTCTCTAGATTTAATTTGTGATGAGTGGGAAGGTGAGTGTGAATATCACAAGGAGTCTATTGTGGCATATGTCCTAAACCTCAGGACACGGCTCAGGGAACTCATGGGCTTGGTCCCAGAGAACCTGGCAGAAGTCCAACAACAGAGAAAGGTTTGGTATGACAGTAATGCTTGAGTTAGAGAGTATGCTGTAGGGGAACAGGTAATGGCTCTCATTCCTGTCAGACACAACAAGCTGTAAGCAGCCTGGGAGGGACCCTATAAGGTGGTAAGGAAGGTAAGTGATGTTAACTACATGATAGCACTTCTAGACAGGAGGCAGGGGCACAAATTGTACCATGTTAACATGATGAAACCTTACCATGATAGGGAGGCCCTTGTGCTAAGTATTTGCAGTGGATTGCAGGAGGAGTCTGAGGGAGATCTGGTGACTGAACTTCTCAGTGAGGCTCGGACTGACACCTCAGTGGAAGGGGTAGCAGTGTCCTAGCAGCTATCTCCTACCCAGGTTTGAGAAATCCGAGCAGTGTTACAGGAGCTTTGGGACATGTTCACTGGAAAGCCAGGGTGCACCCACCTGTTGCAGCACCAGGTGAATACAGGACCCAAAAGGCCTGTTAGGCAGGCCCCTTATAGGGTGTGCGAGTAAGTCAAATAGACTAGGACATGCAGGAAATGTTGGAACTAGGGGTAATTCAAGGGTTCAACATTCCCTGGGCCTTCCCAGTGGTGCTGGTCCCAAAGACGGTTGGCAGCACCAGTTTCTTTGTGGACTACAGCAAATTAAATAGTCACACAGAGTCAGATGCTTACCCCATGCTTAGGACAGATGAGGCCCCAGAGCAGCTGGGTGGGGTTAAGTATCTTTCCACCATTGATCTTACCAAGGGTTACTGGCAGGTGCCCTTCACTCCCAGTGCTAGAGAGAGGTCAGCCTTTTTGACTCCTTTTGGGTTGCATGAGTTCACAAAGATGCCCTTTGGGATGAAAAATGCCCAGTGACATTCCAGAGGCTGGTAGAGCATATCCTAGCAGGAGCAGGAGGGTTTGCCCTTGCTTACCTGGTGAGGGTTGAGGCTTCTTGATTACTGGGCCAGTGCACGGGCATCACACAAGGTCACATTCCTTATTGTATATCTACAGGTACAGCCCATGCAAATGAATAGTAGTGTACATGGTCATTTAGCCCACCTGCGTGACTTGTTTTGTATGCTGTAACCCTGCAACCTGGAGAATGCTGGTTCTGTATATACCATATACATTTGACCATTTGTATGTCATTTATAAGACATACCTTGTTTGAGAATTCATTTAATTCATTAATTCATTTCACAGTTTGCCAAATGAGTTATCACTCATACTTTGTTTCATTTTAAGTCTAAAATGTTATTGAGTAGTGGTCATTACTTTGTTAAATTCCATTCATGTATGTAGTAATAGGTTAACTATCATTGAACAACCTGACATTAGATCTGAATATAACAAGAAAAAATATAGAAAACATATCTGATTATCTGCAATTGAATTGGAATTGGAGTTTATTAAATCTATGTTTACTGCTAAAGGATATCCTCTCCCACTATTGTGTGATGTAGTTGAATATGTTAGAAAGGAGTGGGGAAATAAGTATATACCCCTATTGGGAAATACACTAGGTAGTTCATTGAATTGTGAGGAAATTACGAAAATTGAACGTAGTAATAGGGTATGTGTCATGATGTACACACCGGTAGTACACTTTATCAAAAACATTATTTTGGAAAATTGGAATCTAATAACTGTGGATGATGAACTAACTAAAATCCTGGATACTCACCCGAAATTTGTATATAAGACAGGACCCAATATCAAAAAACTATTGGACTATGGGACTGACAAATATGTGACTAATAAGAATAAAACTGGTACCATAAAATGTGGTACATGCAAACAATGTCACGCAATAAATGAAGTTGTTGGCATCAGGTTGGACAATTATAATAAGACATATATTGTGAGTAAAGCAGGCAATTGTAATACTAAGTTAGTAATTTACCTAGCCAGGTGTACGATATGCTCTGCTTTTTACATCGGGAAAATGGAGAGACAGTTCAAGAAACGTATACACGAACACTTATACAGTATTAGAGTTAAGGATAACAGGAATGCCCTATATCGACACATTGCTACGAACGGTGAAGACCACCAGTTCAAATTTCTCATTATTGATCAAGTAAAAATTTCTCCAATTGGAGGTAACATTAAGGCCTGGTTGGCTATGAAGGAGAGCAGATGGCAAATGCTCACTGATGCTACTAGATCTCCTGGTATTAATGAATACATCAGTATAAAACCCTTTTTATTGAATGCAAAGTAGCCTTTAGCCTACTGATCCGTCCATTTGGACTTATTCAGTATATACACTTTAACTTCATCTCACATTTTAGTACATGGCGTATACATGTTATTATTTGAATGGAGCATTCTGCCATTGGGCTTTATGATATGTATATAGATTTTTAAGTATATAGATTGTCATGTATACAGTTTTATACATATTGTTTTATATATGTTTTCTCATATATGTTTTTATTATGTATATATACACTTTCTCACAGCATCATGAAATATATCTTCTATAGGATTTTAATAGCTTTCATAGGCTTCTACATTGTATTTATATTTGTATTTACATATGCATCTATAGCACCATTGAATAGGGTTGTTATTTATTTGGTTGTTATACAGTTGGTACAGTATTTTTAGATATGTTTTATTTGACATATAAATTATATTTATTAAGTAATTGTATGCAGTGTATAAAAGTAGTTAAAACTTATTTAGTGTACTGTCAGCTTAAATTGTTATTGCTTTTTCAGAGTTTGGCGCCAAAACAGGCTATTTAAACCTTCCAGATCCACCTTTTTAATGTTCTGAGGAAGTCTGGTTATATACAGATGAAAGCGCTTAACCTATGAAGTTCGGTGGTTGTTTTTTCTTGTTATACAATAAACTTCGTTCTTCCAGTTCGAGCCGAGGATTTGGTCAGTTTGTTTCAGCTATTACACCAGGCATTCGTGGGTGTTGTTTGAGAATTCATTTAATTCATTAATTCATTTCACAGTTTGCCAAATGAGTTATCACTCATACTTTGCTTCATTTTAAGTCTAAAATGTTATTGAGTAGTGGTCATTACTTTGTTAAATTCCATTCATGGATGTAGTAATAGGTTAACTATCATTGAATAACCTGACATTAGATCTGAATATAACAAGAAAAAATATAAAAAACATATCTGATTATCTGCATAAGTTTACATCATATCTGTTATTAGGATTTCCCTGATGCAAAACTGCTGAAACCTTTAGACTTTCTTAAAACATGATAATTCTGTAAATGGGTCATTGGAGTATAGCTGCATCTGGAGGATGAAAATGTAACAGAAGCTGTAATGCTGCATGCATGGGATATGATGAAAGAGAGCACACCATAGAAAAGGTACAAAGCACTTTAAGAAAATAAATTCAAGGAAAGAGGGATGCTCTGGCAGAGACATAGTACATTTTTCTGGCATTCTGTGCAGCTCAACGATCTGTTGGGTCCTAAAGTTGAAATTGCAGAGCAATAAAGAAAAATGGTCTTCAGCTCCTTAAAAGAAATGTATCATGTGCCTTGCTATAGTCTGAATACATATATGTGCACTGAAGTACTTCATCCCTAACTGCTAATGCACTAACATTATTCATTTCTCAATGCAGGAAGTGCATTACCTCCCAGTTAGAATCTCCTGATTGTGCCCCCTAACAATGTGTGCCTGGGGTGTCTCTCTCCTTTGCCCATCACTTGCTATGCTTCTGGGCTATGATATTACAGCAGATGTATTCAAGATCTCGAGTACAATAGGGAATAAATGGTTCCTGAAGCTAGGCATCTTGATATGGATACAGAGAGAGACAGAGACAGACAGGCATATCACAGAATATTTAATAATAAGCATTCTGTTGTCAGTATGCAAGAATAAAGGGGATATTCACAAATGGAGGCGGGCCAGAGTTATCAAAATCCTGTTATATTATATGAAAGGGTTGAAGATGGTGATTAATACAGAATATGTTGTTGTTCTTCTTTCGGCTTCTCCCGGTTAGGGGTTGCCATAGCGGAACTCCAGTCCGCTAATGATTGGCAGTAGATTTTTACGATGCCGAGGTGCTTGCTCGACAGGCAACCTTCAACAAAGGCACGCCCATTCTACGCATGTCTATCGAGTGCCACTCGACCACTGGGAGGACATGCAGACTCCACATAGAAGGCGCTCCAGCTAATAGAGAATATGTAGAGTATTAAAAACTAAAGTGAAAGATGAGCAGTTCAGATTAAGATGTAGTGTAAAGGACTTGATGTTTGCAGTGAAACAGAATGGAGAATCTAGAGATGATGGAACCCAATTAAACATTCATAGTCATGGCGAAAGTATAATATGAAGTCACATGACAGCCCATTTGGTCAGTTATGTGATGCTTCCAAACCCCCAAAACATTGGCTGACTTAGTGCAGGATATGTACAATGACCCACTGACTTAAGTACGAACAGTGTTTAAACTCAAAGAGAGATTCTCTGTGAAGGAGGCTGTGCAACATGGTTCCTCCCTGACCCTCCTGCTGGCCTATTGGCAATGGTTTACACCAGCACATGGGATGAAACAGAGTACAAACAAGACTACGGTCATTAAACCAGATGGGAGATATCACAAGATGACGAAAACTGAGGTAGAAGAGAAAATGGAGATCAGAGTAATTGATGATGATGATGATGATGATATAGCTGCATCATCTTTTGACGTAACACTAGTTAGACAGGTTAGGTAGTTTTATAACCACAAAAATAAATAAATAAATAAACAAGGCATACACCTAAATGCATTCACTGAAAGTGGTTCATCATTTTTGTTATAAGACTATAAGAAATAATCTTAAAATACTTTCATCCTTATTGTAGGTAAATACACATATAAAAGGCTCACAAACATTTTCAGTAAAATTAATAACAATATACTGAGAACTATTATTAAGTATACAAAATAAAAACTGAACTAAACTTACTAAGGTCATCAGACCCAGGCACTATGAGGAAAACATCTATTCCTGGGAATGCATTTGGCCATCTTATACATTAGGGCATTTTATGGGAGATGTGAGCTTCTTGTGAACATGTCAAATCACCAAAGGTAGTTTCAATAAATGTAAAATAATCGAAGCAAGTTCATCAAAACTACATTGAGACACATTGGCGTTTACCCATTGTAGTGTGACCCTGAAACTGGTATATATCTATATAAGTGGTTTAGGGGAGATTGTGACTTGAAAAAAAGCAACTGCCTTCTGGTTGTTTGCTAAATGTAGTTTTGGTGAACATTTTTCAATGTATTTATGTTCACCAAAACTGTCTTTGGTGAGTCAATGCAAATCCATCTCCTTAGCTTTCCATTAATTGATGAAAAGGCAAATAGATGAATGTAACTTTGCAGTGCTTCATATTGTTGGCTGTTTCATTTTGTCATTCTGTTTGTATAGATGCAATTTAATGTGATATTTAAGTGCAAATCTGTTTTTTTCAGAGATCTCATTTTATGGTAATAATGCCAGAATCAATAAGTAGGAATAGCATGTGGGCTATAGGAGGTAAACAAGTTGGCTAAGCACTTATTTATCCTCTTTCCAAAACTATTGTCCCAGGTTCAAATTAAGCTAAGAATTAAACCAGCTAGCACACACCATGTTGAGTATGTATAAAAATAGAATGAGTAAAACTTTTAAAAATAAATCAATATAACATAATGACTAGATGATAATTAAGTGTTCTATAGCATTATTTATGTAGGAAAGAAAATGTCACTTACAAGTTCAGTTCCATTAGAAAGGAATAAGTAAACTGTTTGCAATTCCAAACAAACGTTATTTCGCATCCAACACTTTTGGCTAGCGGAATTTCTTTTTAGGGGTATATGATATTTAATAAGCACTCAAAAAGCAGTCCTGACGTCTGTGTCCACTCTTTCAGGGAATCCAGCCAACTGAAATAATTCATGCAAATTCATGGTGGTGTCTTCTTAGGCAATAAAGGTCTATTTAATAGCAGGGCAGGCATTGGCCTGTTTGAAAAACCCATTGTTTCTGCAAATAGATCTGTTTTTCTGCTGTCAATGACCAGGGCCCTAGAATCAGCAAGATGAAGTATCACAACTTTAATTCTTTTTCCAAAATCTGGCTGTATAGCAGTACACTGTCATATATGCAAGGCAGGCTTTTTCTTAGATTTCAGTGGCAAATGTTTTTGAGCAGCTAAGATGAGACTGCTTGAACTGCTGAAAAGGTTGAAGGATGAATGAATGAATGAATGAATGAATGAATGAATGAATGACTTACTGATGGACTCAAGTTTTTTCTTCAATCATATCCACCCATCCATTCAATCACATGTCTCTTGGCAAAAGTAAGAACACTTGGTATGTTTTTGTTCTCTACAATGGATCAACTCATGGGCTTGTTTTTCACTGCCCAACTTTACTACCCTTTAAAACAATGTGTTTTATGGTGGGACGGGATCTGATTTTCTGATTTGTGATCATCAAGATTCTTCACATAAGCTGTGAGTCTATTTCCATTTTGACCTCTTGAAACTTCAATGTCACAGACAGAGAGAGAGAGAACTGTTCATCCTTGCAGTCCATTCCTCTGACTTGTCATTCAGTTTGCATTTATTTGGTGAGATGAAGACAGATGCCAGCAAAGATAGCCAAAAAACATTGTTTTCTGCTGGAAAATAAATATTTTTTTCAGTGCCTTTGTTACATACTGCTATATTTTATATATCAGACAATAATCAAGGTTAATGCACACATCAAAGGAAGGAACAAATCAACAATTAAGTCAACAGACAATATGGTGTTATGCATGCAATCCACAAAGGTATTAGCACCTCTGGGAACATTATTATGGAAATACATTTGATCAAAGCTCAATATAAGGTCATTTTGGATGAATAAATGGAAAGGTGAGGTAGTTCATATGACGGTGGCCTGACCTTAAAATTATAATTATCGAGAAGAGGCTGCAAAATGTCTCAATATGTTGGCATGGTCATGGAATGGACTGTGCTTGATATGGGAAATGTATCCTGCATTTTAATAGTTTATGCAAAACAAATGGAAATGAAAGAATTAGAAAATGTTGTGCTTCTCTGCACAAGTAATATAATGGCATACTGGTAATAAAAGAAAACTTTAGGTACAGCTTGAGGAAATGCATTTACAACTTATATACAAACTGTGAATATGGAGTGGCAAGTGTTTTCACTGGAGGACAGAATTATATGGATAAATCTGAGTCTGATATTTTAGAAGGTGAAGAGAGAATTAATCATCTGGACGCTGTAAGAACTAAGATAATGCTTTCAACTGCATTTACTGAGAAATCCATTGGAAAATAGGGAGAGTATCAACCGTCTTTAGCTTGGGCAGACTGAAAGTAGTGTAAACCAGGAACGGTTTCATTATGGGTCATCTCCCTAATTAAAAGAATTAACTGCTCTGGCAATTCTGGCAAACTATTTATTTATTTGTTTTTATTTTACATTTGTTGACTGAGAGTGTCCGGCTGAGCAATTGCCCTTTTACAGCGGAGGCCTGTGGAGAAAAGCTCCAAAGATATACAACGCAATTAAAATCGCAATACAGATACATTTCAATAAAAATAGCAATAGAGAATTTTGGTAGTTAAAATACGATAGCTACATACATGTATATTGTTGACAGATAAAACAGTACTATAAACAAAAAGGAGAATGTTAAAAAGTAGAATAAGTTGTAAATTTTGGTTTAAAAAGAGAGTTGAGTAAATATAAGGTTTTGTATGCAGAGTAGCAGAAACTTAAAAGGTTACAAAAGAATTTCAAGGAGCAGAGTATAGAAGAATTTTGGAGGCTGCATAGGAAGCATAGGATGAAGTAGTTAATGGTAAGTTTTAGTAAGTTAGTTTGACTGTACTATAAAAGGTAGGTAATAATCAAGGAAGGTGAGTACAATGGCAGGACCAGTGTTTTTTATAGTGGTCTTTAGTTGCTAGCTTAAATTGTTTGGGGTGAGTCAGGGACCTTATTTTTAGTGGGAGTTTGTTCCATGCAATAAAGGGATGGTAGCTATATATGTTGCACCCTGTGTTGTATTTGGGATTATAGATTTTTAGTAGCTCTCGGGTTGAGCTTTGGAGAAGTCTGGTAGGGCAGTAGTGAAAGATGACAGAAGATAGACTTGGGCAGAAATCAGGCAGATGCAGGATGGAGTGTATAATTTGGAGTTGAGATTATAGGAATAATTGAGGTAGTTTTGGCCAGTTCAGGTATTTTAGGCAGAGACTGTGGTCAGATTTATATGTTGAACTGCAGATATAGCTATTTTGTGGTAGGTTGATTCTAATTTGGTAAGTAGGGAGGAGTTCAGATCTGTGAGTATTTAGGAACAATAGGTTATGTATGGTAGAAGGTAGGCATGGGCAAGAGAAATCTTAGCTTCATTAGTTAGGAATTTGTTGTTCCTGTACAGTAGTCCTAGATTTTCGTGTTTTTTTTATACAATTGCTAATGTGAAGATCGAATTTTAGTTGGTCATTAATGGTAATGCCACGGAGTTTTGTGCTAGTTTCAAATTCTATAGAAGTATTATTTAGGGACATTATGGAGAAGGAATGTTTAACGTGTTTTGCCAATTTAGGTAGAAAGGGTAATAATTTTGTTTTCTTAGGGTTGAGGATGAGCTGATTATTAGTGAGCCATGTCTCTACTGAGTTGAAAGATGTCTGGGTATTTGTTAGGAGTTCTAAGGGGGGATTAGCAATAGTTATGACTTTAGAGTCATCTGCATATTGGACAATGTTGAATGAGGATAAAAGGAGTGGAGTGAGTTGGTGAAGATATTAAAGAGTAGAGGTCCAAGAATGGAACCTTGGGGAACACCAGTTCTTACTGAGAGAGGGGTAGATAGTGCTGAGTCCCATCATACTGACTATAACCTATCAGAGAGATAGCTAGCAAACCATGTAACTGTATCAGGGGAGACGTTTCAGTCTACAAGTTTACTAAGTAGCAGAGTGTGTGAGACAGTGTCAAAAGCCTTAGAATGGTCAAGCAATAGACAGGATATGAGTTTGTGATCATCTTTAGTCAGGGCTAAGGTGTTGGGAAATGATAGTAGAGCTGTGGTTGCACTATGCTTGGGATGGAATCCATGCTGTGTTGGAATAAGAAGTTATTTTTGTAAGAGATAATACATAACTTGTTTGTGTATATATTTCTCAAGGATTTTGGAGAGAGGGGAGAGGATAGCGATAGGTCTGAAATTAGATATTTCTGTGGAGTTACCTCCTTTATTAATAGGAAGGATGTAAAACTGTTTCCGGATAGAAGGACCTTTAGACTCAGAGATGGAGCAATTGATTAGTATAGATACAGGCATAGCAAGGGGGTGTGCAGCAATCCGGAGAAAGTAAGAAGGAATATTGTATGCTGATACAGAGCATGGTTTGAGCTTTGAGAGTAGAGTTCTGATATAGTCAGTGGAAACATGTTTGACAGAGCAGGAGATTACTGAGATAGTGGTCGAGGGGTGTATAGGGAGGTTTGAAGTGTTGTTTGACAGGTTGGGGTTAAATAGTTTGGAAATGGATTTGATAAAGTAGATGTTGAAGGCATTGGTAGTTTCTTCAAGTGACTTGTCAGGACATGGGTTTGGTAAAGTTGGGTTACGTGGATGTAGCATTCAGTTTATAGCATTCCAGAATTTTTTTGTAACAGATTTAAATGTTTTGGGGAATTATAATAAAAGTCATTTTTGTCTATGTTGATAAGTTTTCTTGTCTTATTTCTAAGTTCTTTATACTTTAGGAGGTCAGCTGGAAGTTTGTTTTGTACCCATGTTTTATATGCTCTGGATTTCATAAAGGTACGGGTGGTTTTAGTTAGCCAGGGTGAAATGTTTGCCTTTAATCAAACTTTTCTCAGTAGAGCTAGAGAATTTAAAATATTTAGGAAAGTTGAGTTGAAAGCATTTACTGCTTTGTTGAGTGGAAGCTGAGTAAGGAAATTCCAGTTAATTCCAGACAGGAGGGTATTAAAAGTGCCTGGTTGAGTTGAAAGCATTTACTGCTTTGTTGAGTGGAAGCTGAGTAAGGAAATTCCAGTTAATTCCAGACAGGAGGGTATTAAAAGTGCCTGGGTTAAAGGTAGAACGTTTGTGACAGGTGATAAGCCGGTGTGGTTTGGGGAGGTGGGTGATATATCATAGCACATTTATAAGTGAGTGGTTGCTCAGGGCATCAGGTAGAGTTTCAGGGTTATGGTATTTGCTGGGGATAGAAACAAGTATCCAATCTATCAAGGAGTTTGGCGAATGAGAGTTATTACTATGGGTAGGTTTGAAGATTAGTTGTGTAAATCCATGGAGATTTATGTGTTGTAGAGGGTTAGGATTATTAAGGTTATGCCAATTAATGTTTCTGTCCCCAAGAAGGATAGTTTCATTAGGGAAATTTATTGAGAGATATGACAGTATACTTTCCATTAAGAGGATGTTGTTCCCCGGTGGAATGTATATGGCTGCTACTCTGATGGTAGTAAAGTTGTTGGGTTTGAGGTTTGCTATTAGTATGTCAGCAGGTGTAAAGGAGGGAATTGGTTCTTTGGGAAGGGAGACACTGAAGTAGTTAGAGTAAACTAAAGCAACACCTCCACCTTGTTTCTTTAAGTGATCTTGGCATAGTAAATTATAAACTGGAGGAAGAATGTCTTTATCTTGGTTTTGAGGTTTAAGCCAAGTTTCTGTGACAGAGATAATGTCTGGGTTATGAAGAGATACCCAAGCATGAAACTGGCTTAGTTTGTTGAGCATACTTCGAGTATTGATAGACTAGTAGGAGATTTACTTTTTTGGTATGAATGGTTGATAAGAATTGTGGGCGATATTTTGTGGGGTGTTAGGAATAGTGGTAGGGCCAGGGTTTGTGTGTATATCACCTGACAAGAGCAGATTCCTTGAGAAGTCATAGGCTTTCATTTTTTGTGAGTAGTTGTGAAAGCATTTTGTTTTAGAGTTAGATGTACTATGGTTGAAAGGAGGAGTTGTTATTTTAAGGAGTAGTATATTCATTGGAAGGATAGATGCAGAGATGAGTATGGGTTGCTGAGGGTAAGGAAAGCAGCTTTGGTGAGGGTAGGTGGGGACTTTATGTATAGGGGTTAAGAGTGTGTGAGGTGATGTTATGTTGTGTAGGAGGAGCAGTGCAGGTAGACGTATGACAGGAATGATTAAGTATGGCATGTTTGAAGAGGAGGAGAGGGCTTTAATAGGGTGAGTTGGTTGAGACTTTGGGGAGGAGTTGTAAGGTAGGGAGAGAAATTGTAGTGGGTGCAGTCTTGTCTAACAGGAACGGGAGGAGTTTGATGGTTGGGAGGGACCTGTGAGTAGGGGTCTATATCACATAGTCGAAGTTTAATAACTTAGAGCATGGAATGTTCGAATCATCCTGTTCAAAGTTAAAAAACTTCAACTATGGTTAAAAAAAAAAGAGAAAACAAAACAAAATAAACTGTTGTAAGCAGGAGGGCAAGTCCTCCTACACCCCCCGCTACTTAAATATACCAACTCCAAGATCGCACCACATTGAACAAAAAGGAAACCTCCCCTTACAGAGATTTCCATTGAAATGCTCGAACTTCTGCAAATTCAAACTTATTGTCTCGACCATATGAGGTTCGAACCTGCAGAAGTTTGACTATCTGGTAAGAACCCGTGGTTAGGTATAAAGTAAATGGTATGGTGGTGGGTGGAAATGGGGGTGGGAGACGAGTGAATGGACCGGGGCTACACCTGGGACAAAGTACAAAAAAAATTAGCCAGTACAATCCAGTGTCTGGGGAAGATAAACAGCCATATTTAAGGGCAGTTAGACAAGCTAGACTCTAAAGACAAAACTAGAGCAAGATTCTTTGCTACGAGGAAAGCCAATTCTTATAGACCCAGATTTTTTTTGACATCATATTGCAACAGACATTACAGATTTCAAGTTTTTAAAGAGAGACATACACAGTTAGAGTGTGTTTGTGTGTGTGTGTGTGTGTGTGTGTGTGTGTGTGTGTGTGTGTGTGTGTGTGTGTGTGTGTGTGTATGTGTGTATGGTTTGTGAATTCAAGTGTTCACTAGTTCTCATCTCCCTATGGCAACAGAGAAAAACATCACCCACCTGCCAGATTTTGCTGGAAAAGACATGACCATACAAATCACTCTAAATGTGCTGGCTTTTTGAGTTCAGGGAAAGAAGATGAAAGAGTCAAACATTTTGATCTAGGAGAGAAAGTGAGAGTATCTGCATATTCCTTAGCAGGGATGGGTGAATTTATCAACATACATGTTTAGACAACCCAAGCATGGCTGGTGCATCAAAATGCCAATTTATTTCCTCATATAAACATGGATGAAAGTTGAAGATAGGAAAGCAGAAAAAAGGTGGCAGCAAGCCACTGACAGCATACAACAGTAACCATAAGGAGTGACAGCTGTGGCATTGGTGGGTGAATAAGGACATTTTTTGTGAGAAAGACTCCTATTTATAATATATGAAAATGCTAATGATACCATGAGGGATAGAAAGAAGAGACAAGGTAGCAGAGGCCGACAAAGATAAATCAACAGCAACAAATGGTTGTTGCTGACACAAAAGTTGGGGATGACAGTTGATAGACAAAGATTCAGGATGGACATCAGGTGATCTGAAGGACAATAAACAATAGAAATAGGGCATGACACATAAGGCAGGAAAACACCTGGGTGAAGGATAGAGCAGAGTACATGGTGCTTGCATTTCCAGGTAGATATTGGTCATATCCTTGGCTGGTTTCATGGGTAGGCTTTACCTCCACTGGCCTGATAATGAGGGACTGATGGTTGTGTAGCTCAACCATCTGAGCCATAAAGTGCTCCATGTTAGCTGACCATTCAACTCAGATAAGACAAACATTTGCAACTACTGCTGACAGACTTAAGGCAACCCATTTGGGATACTAAAAAAAGGCAACAGTCTTTCCCTCTGAGATCTAGCCACTGAGGCCACAAGTGAACCATCCTGGTTACTTTCAACAGGATAACCCCACCCTCTCTCAGTGGCCAGTATGTTCTCCAGTGTTGACTTAGATCCAGAAGAGTGTCTGACATTGGATAATGAGACTGATGCTGTCGCATAGTCAAAAATGGACCAGTAGAAGGATAAGAAAGAGAATGTATTAATACACTGGTAGCACATTTAAAATTGCAGGTACACTGAGAGCAGTGCACATGATAAATGCACTCTTCTGTTGAGAGTGACATTCTCTCCTCTTGAAATATCCCTATATGTTTGCATGATGCTTCACAGCTTATGTAAAGGAAATGAATCTGTTAGCAGAGCAGGAAAATAAAACTCCCCTCTGTCTTTCGCTTTCTCTCTCTTTCATTCTCTCTCTCTCTCTCTCCCTAAGCTCCATCTCTTACTCAGACACATCAAGATAATGCCATTGAGGGTCTCTGTATAGATATCTGCTTTGCTCACTGGAAAAGGTAATGTCAATAGCATCACTCACTGTATGCCAGTTACCCGCTTTGTGCAATGGGCTATTATGATGATTCAAAAAGCCCTCCTCAAGTCCCTAGAGAGGAAGAACAAGAAAATATTATTCTATGTCAGACACCAGGCAGCAACCATGATGTTCCTAACACATGAAGAAGCCATGCCCACTACCAAAAATTAACAAGTGGAGCAAAATTGTAATCCTGCACATGTTGACTTATGTTTGCATGCCAGGTGGTGCACATTGTAGCCACATCAGGAGTGCTACTAAATGTCTCTCATGCAGAGTCATGACACTTTAACCAACACAGACAACATGCATCAGCTTACTATGGATATGCATGCATCCCTAGCCCTGGGAAGGACACTAACACTGGCAAGTGTGAACAGTGCATTCCATTATGACAGCAGTTCAGAAATATATGCGTTGAAGTTTGCCATTATCATAACTGCAATGTTAAGAGACTTTTAGTTACAAGATAGACGTCATCAGTGCCATTTTGTGTGAGAACACTTTAAGATGAGGCTCTGTAGATCCAAAACTTGAAAGACTATGACTTTGGAGTTTGACAGAAGTATACTGAAGGAAGATAAGACAATTGGTAATATATCCTTATGTTGTTTTCATCACCCATAATGAATGCCAGCAACAGGGACAAAAAAGAAATTGTTTATATGGATAAGGGAACACAGCACATTGGTGCATCACTATTATGCCCACCTGTGTGAGGGCATCATATGTTAAATGCATCTAAAAATAGATATGCCACACAGGACTAGATGACCCTTGCAAACAGGATGAAATATATGATAATGCTGAAGTCTGCTAATACTGATTTCCCCCATCTTTAAATGTGAGGATGACTGTGCCAGATGCAGGCTGAACCTCTATGGGTATAGTAATGCCAGATGCACAGTGAACCAGTACATCCACTGCCTGTCATAGCCTGTGTGTGATAATACATCATCATGCATTGTTTTACTCTGTATTGTCTGTTTCATGGTCCATATTTGGGAACCAGAAGCCTCGCCTTTGTCAGGGCCACAATGTAGTGAATCTGCTTCTGCCTCATGTGTGACACAGCTGCTGCCTGTTCTTCCCTTGTTTGTCTGCCCTACTCCTTGTGTGCTATTCCTACTGCTATAGTGGGCACTTCATGAATGTCTCCCTGCACCTGTAGCAGGTTCTGCACTCTCATGTCATGTAAAACGGTGCAGACAGCAGTACTTTGCTTAAGGTCTCTGGTACATATGGTAGTGTCTCATCAGAGGTATCAAGGTGGTGAGACCATCACTTTACTTGGCCAAAACTGCAGTCAGCCATACTCAGTGTTTCTGTATGGGCAGAATAACATGGCATTTCTGACATGGTTTGGGAGATGCTGGGAGGCAGTCAACATTCATCACTCTAGAACATATTTGGCTTTACTGCCAGCATGTGGCAGTGGCATCATTATATGTGGCCTGTGTTCTGCTTACATGATGACTGTATATACCAGGCACTGTACCCCTATACATATGAACCTATCAGGTGGATGAATATGTGAAACGTCCACCCACACAATTGACTGGTGTGCCATATGTGTGCAAGTCATAAAAGTAGACAGATTGGAGTATAACAACCTTAAAGATAATGCCCAGTGCGTTACACACTATCTGGCATTTGAGGTAGCAAAATCCTTTCTTTTGATATATTTCACACAATGTGGACCAGATGGTGCCTCAACAGCAATGTTTTTGAGTGTGTAATCATTGCCTGGAAGGACTTCAGGGAAATGAGCTCTGCTCTAATTTAACTATGTAGGCATGGCTCTCTACTCCACAGGCCTTGGAAACTATATTTTCTCCTACATACACTGCAGCATAATGTTAAGGAATTGTTGTAGTATATGAAAGACTGGCACCTGCAGTATTCCTATTCTGTCCCCCTCACAGAGCATGAACATTTTTCTGTAGCTAAGGTACTTAATATTACACATACATTAGTGACCATTGGGATAACCAAGCCATAAACCCTCTTCATTTTGCCTATTTTTTACACAATTCAACAATAGCTCATGTGGTCTCATTACCACATAAAACCAGTTCACTATTTGTTGGTCTATTAAGAGGTGTCAGTTAGGAAAGCCACTGTTCGTATCATCTGCAATGGTTCAGAGGAACACAGCATGCCCCACAGTGGGCCGTGGATCTAACTGCAACCAGTAATGTGCTGTTTGCCTAGAGTTGTTGTTCATATGTTCATAGGTACTGAATATGCTATTGATTTGTGAGGACCTTCAGAAGACTTAGGCTTATATTAACCTGTTAGCTTTTCAGCCCTTATTTTGTGTATGAATAATTTAGAGATGTGCAGAAGAAGGATATGTTGGAAAATCTTACTTGTTGCCCTTATCCATGAGTGATATGGGTGCAAAATATGGGATGAATTTATGTCTTCCTTTCCATTCATTCAAATTACATTTAAATAGAGTAAGGGAATTACTTTGCTTTATATGGATATGAAGATAGTTCCATAAAAGTGATATTCTCTGTGATACATATCTATCTGTCTTCCATGTCCTATTTATGTTGCAAAAAAGATTGAGTTGCCTTGACTGTTCACCCTACCATAGGTCTGACAGGAGTGGGTCTGTTGACTGATTTATTTATTTGTATATATTTATTTTATTTTAGTTGACATTTGTTTACCGGAAAGGTCTGACTGGGTCAGAAAGAACCCATTTTCAGCGGAATCCTGGGGAGAAGAACTCCAATTATATATAGAAATGTACAGTCTTTGTACAGATAACATAAATATTGAATGAGTTACAAGTGTATACAGAGGTGTAAAAATAAAACTTTGTACAGATAGCTACAAATTACCTGTGTTACATGTAAGCAGATACATCAATATGAGGCAGAAGGTAACTATTCAAGTAATTGATATCAACGTGCAAGTTAATGATACAGAATAAATATAGTACAGATGGTGAGAGAGTGAAAGAGAGTTGCAGTCACGTCTGATCTTGTCTGATCTGGTGAAGAGATTAGCCTGGATTAGAGCAAGAACACAGCCGAGAGATGATCATATGCTGTTTCAGTACAGTTTTGAAGGCAGGTAGGTTAGTAGTAGTTCTCATGGTAAGTGGGAGACAGGTCCATGCTTTTGCAACATAGTGGGAGTAGAGGCTTTGTCCAGCTGTCTTAGAGGGTGTGTATATAGACAGAAGCTCTTTATCTGTGTACATAAGTAATCTACATGGGTTATAAGGTGTAATGATATTATTTAGGGCTCAGCAAGCTGTGTTTTTTTAGACCAAGCTGTGTAGTGTTAGAAGCTGGGTATATAGTAGGTAGTTGTGTAATTCTAGCCAGTTTACTTTTTTAGTGACAAGCAGTGGTAGGTTCTAGTTTCTGAGTTGGGGCAAACTTGGCCATTTTATTATAGCACTGTTCCATTTTGCATTGAGAGGAACTCTGTAGATTGGTAAGTATTGGGGCGCCTTAAATCAGGGAGGGTAGAAGGAAAGTTTTGGCAAGGATGGTTTTAGGTGAAGAGATAAGTGCGTGTTTGTTTCTGTAAAGTGTGCCAAGTTTCTGATATGTTTTCTTTATGTTTTGTTGAATGTAAAGATCAATCTGAAGGTGGCCGTCTATGACTACACCCAGTAACTTAGTGTGCTGAACAAATTTAGTGGTGGTGGTGTCAGTTTTTCAGGTTGAGGAATAGCTGGAAGTTGTCAAGCCAGAATTCAACAGCAGAGACTTTGCTGAGTATTGAAGATACACTGAGGTAGTATGCGAGAGGTACACATTATTGTGGAATCATCAGCATATTGGATGAGTGTTCCACTAGTAGATACTGTACAGAAGACATTAGTAAAATATTGAAAAGTAAAAAGAAAACTAGTAAAAAATGAAACTGCAAACTTCAAACAACGAAATACAAGGAACAAACCACACTAGGACCAATGATAAGGGTTAGCGCTTTCGTTTACTGAATTTAGCAAACTTCTTCAGACAGGAGAAAAGGACAAATAAATGCATTAATATAAATTCACAAATCATTACATCATTTCCTTCTCACAAAGATCAAGCCTCAAATTAAAGTACCAAACCACTTACAAACATAGATAAAAAGCATCAATACAAAAATCATACATAAAGATGTACATGTTAAAACAATACATAAATTAAGTCATAAAAATAAAAATGAACACATATAAAGCATGAACTTATATTTTTAAAACATAAAAAGTGTATAAAAAAATATACATATAAAACACGTATCTCTCTTTAAAGATATTATGAAGGGGAGACAAGTGCATCAATGTGGTTATAAATAAATCATATATAAGGCCTTATCTCATCAAGGCCTTCATTTTCAAAATGCTTTTAATAGAAACTGAATCATTTAAACCCAGAGAAGTTAAAGCATTCAGCTTAAGCTGCCAAATAAGTTCCTTCTCATCTAGTTTCAAATCTTTAGGTCCACCCCTGATGTTGTCACATATTTTCTCAATAACCAGGAATCTAAACTCATGGTTAGGAAAGGTATTAATGTGTCTAGCCAAGGCGTTATTCAAGTTCTTTTTGTCACTTGCATATATATGTTCATAAATTCTACTTTTGAATGGTCTTTCTGTTTTGCCCACATAGAAAGCAGGGCATTTCAAACATGAACTCAAGTAAACAACCCCTCTTGAATTGCAATTGAATTTACCTTTGATGTAATACTTTTTTTCATTTATAACAAAATAAGTGACAACATTAATGTATTTACACTAACAGCAAGCTTTGCATTTAAACATGCCACAATGTGGTAAGTGGCATCTTGGGGTGCCATTCTCAAGAATACCTTTCAGGTTCCTGCCTTTTCTAAAAACCACAAAGAGAGAGTCACCCACATGATTTCTGATCGATTGATGCATCATCAAAAAGAAAAAAACAATTTTTAAAAATAATTGACTTCAATAAAGGAGCGTCAATAGAAAAGGTGGTAATGAAACTCAATCTAGCTATGTCAGTATCAGGTGGTGCACCCGAATGGCTAGAGTCAGTTATAATCTCATTCAGGCCAGCTATCAATACATTATGATTAACCCCACCTGGTTCCATAAGGGTGTTCAAGAGTCTGTCATTTGATTCAATGGTACTGAGAAAATCATTCACAGTCAATAAAGGTTTAAAAAAAACCTTTTGTTCTTTTAAAGGAAACTTCACCAATGACATCTTCCACCAACTTAAAAGGATAACCACGCTTAATAAACATTTCCTTCAATAAATTACACTCATCCATAAAATCACATTCCAGGGAAACCATCCTTGCAGCCCGTACAAGTTGGCCCTTAATAACTCCTTTCTTCTGAAAGAAAGGGTGGCAACTGGAAAAGAGAAGGAATGCATTTGAATAAGTGGTTTTCCTAAAAATTTTTAAAGTATACCTATTCAAAGAATAATTTTTGATCAAATCAACATCCAAAAAACAAATTCTGTCAGTGTTGAATTCCTAAGTAAATTCTAAAAAAAATGGTAAATTTAGTAATGTGTTCAACAAATAATTTGGCTGAAGGTTTGTCCCCTCTCCAGAGTATAAAGATATCGTCCAGATAATGGGTGTACCATGCAACCCTCTCCTGGAAAACTACATCCTTAACAGGAATTTTTTCTTACACAAATTGGGTGTTGCCATGGGTTCTCCCTGTGGGGCTATGTTTGCAAATGCTTTAATGGCTTTTTGGGAGAAAATATTCCTGTTTAAGGATGTAGTTTTCCAAGAGAGGGTTGCATGGTACACCCGTTATCTGGACGATATCTTTATACTCTGGTGAGGGGACAAACCTTCAGCCAAATTATTTGTTGAACGCATTACTAAATTTACCAATTGTTTAGAATTTACATGTGAATTCAACACTGACAGAATTTCTTTTTTGGATGTTGATTTGATCAAAAATTATTCTTTGAATAGGTATACTTTAAAAATGTTTAAGAAAAACACTTATTCAAATGCATTCCTTCACTTTTCCAGTTGCCACCCTTTCTTTCAGAACAAAGGAGTCATTAAGGGCCAACTTGTACGGGCTGCAAGGATGGTTTCCCTGGAATGTGATTTTATGGATGAGTTTAATTTAGTGAAGGAAATGTTTATTAAGCGTGGTTATCCTGTTAAGTTGGTGGAAGATGTCATTGGTGAAGTTTCCTTTAAAAGAACAAAAGTTTTTTTTAAACCTTTATTGACTGTAAATGAGTTTCTCAGTACCATTGAATCAAATGACAGACACTTGAACACCCTTATGGAACCAGGTGGGGTTAATCATAATGTATTGATAGCTGGCCCGAATGAGATTATAACTGACTCTAGCCATTCAGGTGCACCTCCTGATACTGACATAGCTAGATTGAGTTTCATTGCCACCTTTTCTATTGACACTTCTTTATTGAAATCAATTATTTTTAAAAATTGTTTTTTTCTTTTTGATGATGCATCGATCAGAAATCACATGGGTGACTCTCCCTTTGTGGTTTTTAGAAAAGGCAGGAACCTGAAAGGTATTCTTGAGAATGGCACCCCAAGATGCCACATACCACATTGTGGCATGTTTAAATGCGAAGCTTGCCGTTGGTGTAAATACATTAATGTTGTCACTTCTTTTGTTATAAATGAAAAAAAGTATTACATCAAAGGTAAATTCAATTGCAATTCAAGAGGGGTTGTTTACTTGAGTTCATGTTTGAAATGCCCTGCTTTCTATGTGGGCAAAACAGAAAGACCCCTCAAAAGTAGAATTTATGAACATATATATGCAAGTGACAAAAATAACTTGAATAATGCCTTGGCTAGACACATTAATACCTTTCCTAACCATGAGTTTAGATTCCTGGTTATTGAGAAAATATGTGACATCAGGGGTGGACCTAAAGATTTGAAACTAGATGAGAAGGAACTTATTTGGCAGCTTAAGCTGAATGCTTTAACTTCTCTGGGTTTAAATGATTCAGTTTCTATTAAAAGCATTTTGAAAATGAAGGCCTTGATGAGATAAGGCCTTATATATGATTTATTTATAACCACATTGATGCACTTGTCTCCCCTTCATAATATCTTTAAAGAGAGATACGTGTTTGATATGTATATTTTTTATACACTTTTTATGTTTTAAAAATATACGTACATGCTTTATATGTGTTCATTTTTATTTTTATGACTTAATTTATGTATTGTTTTAACATGTACATCTTTATGTATGATTTTTGTATTGATGCTTTTTATCTATGTTTGTAAGTGGTTTGGTACTTTAATTTGAGGCTTGATCTTTGTGAGAAGGAAATGATGTAATGATTTGTGAATTTATATTAATGCATTTATTTGTCCTTTTCTCTTGTCTGAAGAAGTTTGCTAAATTCAGTAAACAAAAGCGCTAACCCTTATCATTGGTCCTAGTGTGGTTTGTTCCTTGTATTTTGTTGCTTAAAATATTGAAAAGTAGAGTTCCTAGGGTGGATCTCTGTGGGACTCCAGTGGGATTTACTAGAAAGTGAGAGATAACATTTGACCATTTTACAGATTGTTTACGATTGTGTATAAAACTGTGGAAACAATTTAGTGTAGGAGGGGTAATTTCTAGTTTAGACAGCTTGTTAAAGTGTAAAGAGTGAGACACAGTATCAAATGCCTTTGAGAGGTCAAGAAATAGTGCAGATACATAGCAACCTGAGTCTCTAGCTCTGTTTACAAAGTCAGTGAAGGTTAGGAGGGCTGTAGTTGTGCTGTGCCTTGGACGAAAACCATGTTGTGTGTTTATGAGGAAGTTGCTATGCTGTAAGTAATTCATGAGTTGAAAATGAATACGTTTTTCCAGTATTTTAGAGATAGGAGAAAGTATGGCTGTTGGTTGAAAGTTTGTAAGTTCGGTGGAGTTACCTCCTTTGTGAATGGGGATCATATGGGACATTTTCCAGATACTGGGTACTTTGGACTCAGATATGGATCAGTTGATCAGGACACTGACTGGGTATCCCATGGAGTCAGCTGCTAGGTTTAGGTATGCAAGTGGGAGGTTGTCAGAGGAGGTAGATCAGGGTTTGAATTGGTGTAGTAATCTCTTTATGAGGCTTGTAGGTACTGGTTGAAGAGCAAAAAGTAGGATGTTTCCCAGAAGCTGGTTCTGTACCATTGGGGTAAGGAGGGTGAAAAGAGTCTGATTTTGGTTGAAGGGGAGTATTAGGGGTAGGTAAAAAGGAAGAGTGGGAGGTATTGGAGATTTTAGTGTTAGGATCAGAAATTGATTTTATGAAGTGGGTGCTACAGTCTTCAGCAATTTGGAAGGGAGGCAACATTTAGTGAAACCGTGGCTTCCTTTTTTGTTCTAGGGTGGAGTAGAGTTGTGATAGTGGACCAGAATTTTTTTTGGATTAGTTTTGTGGTTCTGTTGTAGCTAACTATAATATACCTGTTTGTCTTTGGTGACTAGTTTTTGGCTTGGTTACATAGCTGTTTAAAAGTAATTAGATACAATTAAACATCTTAAGGCTCATAGGTATCTATTTCAAAAAACAAATCAGAATGCTTATCTTAAAGTATATTGGAGGATGTTTTTTGAATATATTTTAAAATGATTGTAACATTTCATAGATTCACTTGTGTTTTTTTTTTTGGTCATTGTATAAGTGTATATAGTTAAGTCTGTATATAGGTCATGTTGTTTTGTATTAATGTATTTCGATGTCTACATTTTTTATAAACAAATAAAAAGAATTAAAAAAAAAGTAATTAGCTCTAGCTATTTACGACTTTGTTTCCATAGAGCCCAAGATGCATCCCCTATTTTCATTAGGTTTTCACACCCCTTACTTAGCCAGGGCATGGGATTATTTTTGATTGTTTGGTTTGACCTAGAGCTAGGGTACCTAGTAGTTTTAGTAAGCAGTTATTAAAGTAGTGTACTGCCTTGTCTAGTGGCAGTACCTTTACTGGAGACCAGTTTATTTTCCATAGTAGGTCATTAAATCAGTCATTAGAGAAGTTAGAGAGATTACAAACCGATTTGAGGATGTGATGAGTGTTTCCTCGAGTAGTTAAGGCAGGTAGGTGGTCACTAAGGGTGTTTATGTATGTTCCAGCATTGGTAAAGTTAGAAGGATGTTCATAGGTTCATAGGTTCATAGGTTGGTACTAGGCTATCAGCCCTAGGGCCTATACAAGCCTAGCCATAACAATTCCCTGGCTATTTCTTCCCACATTATTTACTTTCCTGGACCCCTGTCTAGCAGGGTGACTGACGTGATCCCTGGGGTGAATTTCCTTTCTCCCATCCAATCGTCAAGGTTCCTCTTGAAGAGGTCCAAAGAGGCACTCTGCTTGACATGTATGGGCAATCTATTCCAGAGTCTGGGGAGTCTCTGGGTCAGGAACCTATCCCTCCAGCATGTTTTGTTTATTGTGATGACAAGGTTTAGATCCCTGGAGTGTGTAGCTCTGAGGGATTGGGATTTCTTTAAGTGTAGCATGTCTAAAAGCTCTGGGTTTGACATGGCCTTGTATGTTAAGCAGAGATCGCCTCTGAGTAGACGATATGCGACAGAGTATAGCTGGAGTTTTTTAAGGCGGTCAGCGTAGGGCATCTGCTTTAGGCCTGTGATTCTTTTAGTGAGGTATTTCTGAGGCCTTTCCAGTTGTTGCAGATGTCTTGATATCAGGATCCAGTATAAGGTGGAATGTTGAGTGTATTGTTTGTTGTACCTTATAGACCCAGAGATTAGATAAGAAAAAAACATATAGGTTGATACTGTTAGTGGGTAGTTGGGATGTGATACTTTGCCAGCCTATGCTGATGTCTCCTAGAATTATAGTTTTATATTGAAATGTTTTGGTGGTCCAGGAGTGTACATTTTCTAGAATAAGGGTGTTATTACCTGGGGGGATGTAGAGAACAATTATGCAGATTCTCTCTGTATTGTTAAGGTTTAAGAAGGGTATCTGAAATTCTGCTGAGGAGAAAGTAGGGGTATCATTTATATATGTTGTGATATTAAGGAATAGCTGTTGAGGCAGAAGTTGCTTTTTAGTAGCCTGTATTATACTGACAGTAGGAACAAAGCTTTGACATGGTCTGCATAGATTTTAGGCTTTAGGCCTTGTTTTCTTTTAATTGCAAAAAATCATTGCATTTGTTCCAGCTGTGATAAGTGTTTGGACAGGAACATACTAGAAGAAACATTATGTTCAATGAGTGATCTAATGAGAAAAGCATACAGTGGAATGATTATATTGCTAGACCTGGATGCTATGTCTTTAGATATAAATTGTGCAGTGAAGAAGGAATTCCTTAATATAGTAGATGCATGGCAATCAAAGAGCAGTTAATTTTTGACATAGTTTCTCAGATCCCTGACTAGGGGATCAACTTTTAGGGGGGAAAGACGTCAGTGTGACATCTACAATGGAAGTCATACTTTTATAGGATACGATTATATATTTCTTAACATTTAGATTCAGTCCAATTAAAACCAGCTATTTGTTAGGGAAAGGCCCTATTAGAAGATCTTCGTGCCCCCCTGGGAGTTTATGATGGCACAAAGTTTACAGTCATCTGCAAAACTGGTCAGCCATAAACCCTTAACATTTGCTTTGACTTCTGAAATGGAAGTGCAAAAGAGTGGCCCAAGGACTGAATTCCAGGTCACATCACTAGTGACAGGTCTCATGGAAGAGGCAGAACAACACCTCTTATTTTCCTAATTTCTATTTGTCAGCTGATTTGCTATACACTGAGTTACATAGGGATTTGCACATAGCTGGAACAGTTAATCTGTGATGCCTGAGTGTGGAATGGTATCAAATGCCTCTGTAACATCTAGATATGTGGTAAGTACTGATTTTCCCTCATCCAGTGCTTCAATAACCTTCTTGAAGAAATCAGCCAGGTTAAGTAGGCAGGATCTGCACCTGACTAACCCAAACTTACTTGGGTTGACATTTTGTACGTTGCCTCTTTCCTTGTTTAATAATTCCATAATGATAATTTCCATATCTTTACAGATGAGGCTGGTCAAGCTTATGGGTCTATAATTACTCAAGTCTGTTGACACTCCACCTGTGTGTAAGGGGTTGATTACCACTGTTATTAATTCATCTGGCATGAAGTCTGTTTGGAAGCTCTGAAGAGGTTCTGAGACGTCATGTTTCGGGATGACAAGTAGGCAGCCTGATATGTATCTGTTCCCAAGGATGTAGGGTTCTTGGCCTTGGATCATGTTTTGGGTACTCGTTCTTGGGGGACTGTAGGGTCAGTGTACATGTGGATATGTGCTCTGAGAACACAGGAGTGGGAGTGAAGGGTGAAGTTTGAGCTAAATTTGTCCACTAATAGATTGTCTATATCATCTGAGACAATCTATGCAATATAATTTACTTTTAGCTCTGCATAATGCTGGGCATTGTTACTGAGGCTTCTAACATAGTTAAAGAAAGCTTTGTGTTTATTCTTTGTCTGGGAGACCATTTTTGTTTCATGCCTAGTTTTGAATTATTTGATCAGGTTCCAGAGTTCCGTATTAAGTTTAGCAAGAGCATTTCATTTTGCATTTTGAGAGATTACTATATTGTTTTATGATGCAGCTTGATTATATCTGGGTTCCATCATAGACGTTTATTCTTAAATTTAGTATTGTATTTACTTTGGAGGAAGGCAGACACATCTATGTATATATTTATATGTACATAGATATTGGCAGCACAGGGTTCCATATAAGCAATCAGATCATCAGGTTAGAAGGGATATTTTGAATTTAGTCAAATCATCACTCAGTTTTAGTAGGTTATCATTAGCATAATCTCTGAATATTGAGGAATTGTAAAATGATTCTAGTCTCAGTGCTATGGTAAATTTGTCTGATTCTTGGTCTAATTTGATCAGGAAGGAATAATCAGTTGGTAGACAGCAAAGTTTTCCCATATTGGTTCAACCACTCTGAAAGGGTAAAGCCCTGACCAAATCCCAGTCAACCTGGGTCAATTAGCAACCCAGGTGACTAACTGATATGCAGAGATGGAACAACCTACCCTATGGGGAGGTTGGTAACATGGGCATTTCTCTGCCATGATCCCTTGTGTAGGGTGTAGACGTCGTTGGCGGAGGCATGGTTCAAAGAGGATGTGGGAGTGGACTTGACTTAGCTGCCATCGAGGCAGGGTGATATGTCACAATGTCCCTGTTGCACATCCACTCCCCAAATATAACCATATCACTGTGTGTGTGTGGGGAGTCATTATGGTATACAAAGAAAAAACCCTGTATGGATGCAAAGATGGCCAAGCTCTGAGGAACCCCTTAGGATCCACAACCAGCCCCGACAATACCAGAGTAAGACTGGGAGTTAGGAAATCAGCTGGTAGACCCAACATAGACATGGGGCACTGGGGGTACAGGGCTAGTGGAATGATTTAAAGAGTCAAAAACAAAAGCTTTCTCATGCTGGTAAGGAAAAAAGTTTGATTTTGTCACTCCTGGTTTGGGTGCAGACTAACTGATCCAGAAAGTCTATATTGATGAAGTCCAGAAATTTCTGCGCATACATGTTAGTGGATGTTTCCTAGTTAACAGAAGGCAGTAGAAGTCTCCTATGAGAATATTGTTTGATTTAATAAACAGGAACTCCATATTAGTTAGGCAGGAGGAACACACTGAGGGAAAAATAGAAAGTGTCCTGTAGTTAGCTATTGTACAATAAGGAGGGTTATTAATAGTACATTGGATGTGGATGTGTTCTAGGTTATTATCTTGTCCAGTAAGTCTGGAGTTGAAATTTCTTTTTTAAGAATATAGAGACATAGCAGCTTCTAATGCCTTCTTCTAATGTGATGGGACTGAGGGTGTAGTGGGCATTGTAATCCTGCACTTATGGAGAGATATCTCATTGGTCTTGAACCAGGTTTCAATTACAATGATTATATCAATGTTTTCCAGCAAAAGGAGTGCTTGTACAGAGTGGAGATTTTTTTAAGTTCCTATCACTGAGCAGCTGTAGCATAGTTAGAGCTGGGCAAGAGGAGCAACTGCCTTGGGTGCAATGTGTTGGGCGGGTGTAGAGCAGGGTGTGTGTGTATATACCTTTAAGAAGCATTTTCAGATATAGGCACGTGCATATAATTAGTGAGCATGTGCAGGCAGCAGTGACATTTTGAGAGAACAGCCAGAGTGTTAACATGTATGTATGTGGTAGTCTGTTTATAAGTTTATTTAAGTTTAATTTACAAAGCCTCATTCCTGGTCTGTGTGTAATAAAGCTGCTTGAACTGAACCCATGAATGTTTGACTGTTTTATCCTGACCAGACGAGTGACATGATGTCAGAACCAGGATTAAGAGAGCAACTTCTTCAAGCCATGAGGTGCAGAGTTGAAGGTTAAGGCAGATTGAGCTGCTTGAGTGAAATGGCTCAGATAAACAACAAATGCCAGAAATGAACATAAGGTAACAAAAAATGGCACAGATGATTTATTTGGCAAAGGGAATGGAACAGAACATTTATAAGGCACAAAACACTTCATTAATCAAACTAATAGCACAAAACGTATTATTAAGCAAATGAAGGCACAAAATGTATTATTAATTAAATAAAATGTTCAATACCATGATGTTTGATAAAACTATCAGAGATATTCATATGGGTCTCAGAATTACCTTTGGTTTACATAACGAATATGTTTAAAGTAAAACAAGCACAAGAAAAGTAGATTGAGCATGACAAGAGATTAAAAGGGCATAACGAGTACAATAAAAGGGCAAATTAATCTTAAAGAGCAAGGCAACTGCATGTTTTTAGTAAAATACCATGTTTGGGCAGTACAAACTACTATTTTGCATTGGCCAAAAGCCATTCAAACCATAACTAGAATTGCTTGACGTATCTCAGTGTGCAACGTTTTTGCAGAGTGTGTGCAATGTACAGTTACATACATTTACTAATAGCAAACAGATTAGTGATGGCTATTTAATGGTTACTCTAGACGTGCAGTCACTTTTTACTAGCATACCTAACAGTATAGGCTTGGAAATGTTTAAACAGTATTTACTAGATGATGCATCAGATGATTCTGGTTTTACAGAGTCGCTTTCTTTATTTGTTGAATTAATTTTAGAAAATAATGTATTTTTGTTTGAGCACAACTTGTACAGGCAGATAGATGGCGTAGCTATGGGAATTTCTTGTGCCAATAGCTATGCCAACATTGTTACTGCTGCATGGGAAAAGAACCACCTGCATCTGCATGAGAGGACAGGACAGTTCATTTTTATTGGCGTTTTGTCGATATTTGTTTTTGCTGTGGGAAGGTAATGAGCATCCTTGAAGCAGTTTCATGAAAATAAAAACAACAGCACTGAATTCCTTAAATTTACTAACAGTAGTTCTTACAACATCAATGATTTTGTAGATGTAAGAATAACAAGGGATAGTGTAAGGGGGTTCGATACACAGATCCACAGGAAAGAATGCTATTGGAGCTCATAAATCCACGGGCAAATTATACATCCTGGCCACATTTTTAAGAATGTTATCAAAGGCCAAGGCCTAAGAACCTTAAGACTAGTGGCAGATGATCAGATGTTTAAGGATGAAGTTGACAATCTTAAAGACAAGTTCATGAACAGAGGTTATAATGAGAGAGACGTTACTGGTATACCTTCCCAAATACCCGAATATAGAGGGGAAAGGGGTAGACCCTACTTCTCAGATATTACTGTCAATAATAGTGAGGGAAATAAAAGTAAGAAATGTATGCATATACCCATCACTTATTCCAGTAATATAAGGTTACTGCAGGATATTTTTGTGAAATACTGGGATATATTATGTACAGATGATAAAGTGAGGGATGTAGTAGGAGACAGACCTAGCTATACATACAAAAATAAGAAATTTGGAAAGGCTACTATGTGGGCCGAGGGATTATTTTATAAATAGGACTGATAGTGGCAGAAGGGGTACCTTCCCATGTAAAAAATATAATTACTGTGGACATTTAGACACCAGTAGTAAGTTCACTCACCCAGACACTGGTAAAGTACAGGAATTCAAGTTAACAGCGGACTGCAATACAACTGACCTTGTCTATCTGGCTTACTGTAGTAGATGCTATTCATTCTACATAGGGAAAACAAATTGTACATTAAAAGGCCGCATGACAGCACATCTATATGATATATCCAGGGGTGCTGAATCTAATGCTTTAGCCAAACATGTAGCTATACATGATCATACACACACATTCAAGTTCATGGTGATGGAAATAATATCCAAGAATGAAAAAGGGGGAGACATCAGAAATAAAACAGAGACATCAGAGCTAAAATGAATTATAAGGATGAGAGTTAACATGGGCAGAGGTATTAATGATAACGTTTCTATAAAGCCAGTTTTACAGGATAGGGGACTGCCCAGATAACTACTGTTTTTATTACTGTTCTATTATTTTTACAATTGTTCATATTTATATGTGATATGTTTATGTTTCTGAATGTTTACTGCCTAGAAAACCATTTTTAAACTGATTATAGATATGCTTTTGTATATGTCTTTAAACAAGGACTGCACTTATTACTCCATGTAATTGAACAAATGATTTTATTGGTTGTTTTTAGTTTAAAAGAGAGTGTTGCATTTCTTGTGTGTCTTGTTAAGCAGCTTGGTGTGCTGCGAAAGTGCTTACCATTAAACGGAATTCTTTTTTATCTGCTACCTGCTGTGGTTTGATTCATCCTCTTTTGTTTTTGGTTCATAAGATCATTTTCATTCACTGTATATCATGTTATTTTTACCTAGCATATCTATACCGATCCCCCTTTCTCTGCATGTTTTCACCATTCATACTATTTTGTATAGTGCTGACTGTTAACTTGCAATGAATCCTGAGCTCATAACAAGGCACATTTTTGATAAGGAAAAATAATAACTACATGAATGTCTTGAACCCTTTACATGGGAATACATACAAGTTTGGAGAAAATGTTGTGCTAATTGTAAAGTTGTTAGTGTGCTGTATATAATAAAACAAGATGTATGTCTTGAAATATACTTAAATGAAAGGATTAAAATGTTATATAGATAAATTATAATTCTGCATGTGAATATTTGTATTTTATAGCTGCAAAGCTATGGATGTGTTCTACATAATATAGTAATCCAAATATCTTGAAGTATGTCAGAATGAAAAGATAAGACATATTTTATTTAGGGGCAAGCATCAATGCACCTCCACAACCCCCAGTAATTATATATACCAACTCTGAAATCACACTGCTATGAGGAATGGAAGACACCCATCTCCTGTATAGAGTTGTGTCTTTCAGCTTTTCCCAGTTAGGGGTTGCCACAGCGAAACTCCGGTCTGCTAATGATTGGCAGTAGATTTTTACATACAAAGTTGCTGGCCCTGATGCACAACCTCCAACGAAGGTACGCCCATTCACGCATGTCTCCGCACAGAAGATGCTCTAGCTGAGAATCTAACATGACGTCTTACTGTGAGGCGACAATGCTACTGCAGCACCACCACCACAGTTATCTCCTGTATAGAGTAATCTTGTCAAATTACTGTTTTCAGTGTTTTGTGGTTGATGTTATGCTGTTTGGAGTTTTAGCTGCTGGACATTTGCACTGTATCTTTTAGGCAGATGATGATTTAAATTTGCCCTCTGAGGGTGTCAGGTGTTAATTCAACATTTTGAAAGAAGCAACAAAACATTTTGAGGTATTGCTTAAATAACTCAGGATGTGACCTTAATAAGAGTTTGTATACGATGCTGCTAAAAAAGAGCAGTTTACCCAATAAGCTGGTGAGCTACAATTTATGCTTTACTCAGACTCCATGGATATCTGTGTTGTAACTGAAACTTAGTTGCCAAGCTTATTGATTAAGTGGATTATTGTAATTGTTACAGATAATCAATAGAAGAGGTGTATATTTATATGCACAGTAAATTGGACTCTGGCATGATCTATTTTTCTGCACAATGACTTGGACTCTGGAATGATCTTAAATTGTTTAGATGCAGAATTGTTACAAGTTGACATTTGCACAGGTTGTTCTATTTTTCTTCTAATTATTTGTTGTTATATTATACCTAGTCAAAGTCTAAGTGATCATCAAGCATTTCTAGACGTGGTACATAGTTTCTTTCTACTAAACACCTAATACGTTATCTGCATTATCAATGTATTAATGAGGAATTTTATCTCAGCACAAATCGGTACAAATACACATTTTTTGGTTTTATTAATCATAATTTAAAGCAACTATTTTCAGCCCACTCATTTTTTGAATTGATTAGATATACTATATAACTGTGAGAAAATAATCCATACAATTTTAATACCACCATTAAGGCCTACTGTTCACAATAATAATATTGTGCAATTATTCACTAAGCAAATGAGAAAACATAATACTCTGGCATTCTAAAGCTGAATATTGCAAACCAAAGAAGAATTGCTTTTTATGGAATTAGATAATGTATCTAAAGTAAGTATCACTAAACAATGCTGGGTGGAGCAGAATATGTGATAAAAAAGGACAGACTTATTTATCCTAATATATTCTATATGAATGCTAGTCATATATTTTCAAGTAAGCCTGTGAGGTTGACTAAACATATGAATAAATTTGTTAAAATGAAGCATTAAAGAGAATACCCAAAGTATACTGAACAGATGTTCAAAAAAATACAGCTCAGTATAAACTTTCCTTATGATAATGTTTTGATGGGAATCACAAGAAATTGCACTAGTTATGGTAACAGGTGTATAAAAAGTTTTAAGGGCTACAAGTACTCCTATTTATGATAATGATATTAGCAGGGATCATAAATACATTGATGAGATATTAACTGATACATTTTAGACTTCTGTGAAGCAAAATTATGCTAAGTTACATATGTATTATCTGCAAACATTATGCCCAATAATCACTGGACATGACATTATTGAGGTCCTAACTAAAATAAAATGAAATACCAGTACAGGATCTTATGGATTACTTGTGATATCAATTGCCATACCTCAGGATAATGTGAAATATATATTTATAGGTCCATAGGTAAATATTAGAGTAGATGACTTTGTGGGATTTTATACCAAGCCAGTTTTCCTTTTTGCACTCAACATAACCTATCCCATTTGGTTATAAATTGGCCTTACCCATCCCTTGTTTGATATTTATATATTACCCATAATGACAATGACTGGGATCATACCACTGAAACTTTAAGGGGACCTATGGTTGAGAGAAAGCATTTAGGAGTTACCGCTGTTCATTAGTAGTATAGGGGATAGTCCTGGGGTAAATTTTCTGTTTCCTATCCATAGGTCTAAGCTGTGTTTGAAAATGGACAGGGATGAACTTGGTTTTATGTGGATGGGGAGTCTGTTCAACACTAGAGATATCCTATGTAAGATATACCTGTCCATCTAAACCATTCTGGTGATATTGCAGAAGAGGTTTAGATCCCTAGACTGAATATTTTTGATGCCATTTGATTTCCTGATGTGCAGTAAATCCATCAGTAATGAGTCGAAGAATGCCTTGAATGTCAGACACAGATCAACACTTAGCAGTCTGTAGGATACCAAGTATAGTGAAAGGGCTTTGCGTCAGTCCATGTAAGACATATTTTTAAGGCTTTGTATCATTAGCAAAGTATCTCTATGGGCATTCCAGTTGTTGTATGTGGCTGGACATATACATGCCATAGGTGGCATTATATTCAATGTTTGACCTATTGAGTGTTGAGTAAAGGGGAGCAAAGTCATCCCTAGATCTAGACACAAGCTCTTTATTAATAAGCTTTGCAATAAAGAATAACTTTCTTACAGCAATAGCCACATACTGGTCAAAAGTTAGGTCATTGTCAACATAAGTTCCCAAATCTCTAACAACTTAATTAATTCTTAGGGGTGTATTGTCAATGTGGTGATTCCCGAGGTAGATATCATCCCAAGGATAAAATAATGTATTTTTTGTCATTAAGTTTCAGTCCATGCTTTTAGCACCAGATATTTATTTGAGATAACCCTTCCTGCAAGATGGATAATATTTTCTAATCTTAACGTACTTATCTGTTTACTTTATCATTAAAAGCAGCATATGTGCCCTCTCTGTAGATAATGGCATTAGTGTCCCTGCTATGGAGAGACCAATTAATTGTACTAGTGAGCTTTGAATTTGAAAAGACTAGTTTCTCTGTAAATGGTCTTAGTAATTTAGATATTTATCAATATAGATTAATCATGTTGCATCCCAAATGTATGGGTTTTTATAACTACATTCATGAGGCCCATGATCTTGGATTGGAGCAGAAGCTAAACATATTAGCCTAACAAAGGCCTTTGATACTATTTCCATACCGTTCATTAAACTGTTTATATATATTGTAAACTGGATGAAATTATGGCTAAAAGGCAAAAAAGTTAGTTATAAAAAATGGCATGTCGTCTAAGGAATCCTTCAGGTTTCTGTCCTGTGGACTGCTGAGTATGTTACTGCTGCCATCCCTTATAGTGTAAGATAACTATCTTCTTTATTTTTCTTTCTTTGCCTTGCAACTTAATAGAGTTTATTCCTACCATTTGCAAAGTCACTTTCCAAAAGCTGGTAGAGGCCCACTGATGCCTTCAGGTTTCTTTCACTGAATTTATTATATTTAACATTCTTTTCTCAGAACATAATAATATGGTGATGACTGCAAACTTTGATTTACTATAGCAAACTCAAAGGAGGATAACATAAAAATAGCTTTTTCAGACATTAATAAGTGGTGCTATTGTAAAAATTTAGCTTTTCACTTGAATAAATGTTACACAATGCATTTTTGGTCCTTTTATTTTAAGTTACTAAGTTATACTATAAATAATACGTGTATTATAGTGGTTACTGATTTTAAAGGTGTTGAGACATATACAGGGGAAAACTTGAGGTTTGAGCAAGATGTACCTAATAATGTTTATACAGAATATAGTATAATTTTCACCATTCTGTATACAGTCTTTTCAAGAAATTGCTGATATCCTTGTACCTTTTTTTAAATCTTTAATGAGACCAGTTCTTGAATATGCTCATTTAGCAGAATTAGGAGGAGTACAGGAGAAGCTGAATTAGAAAATTAGTGGAGTGAAGCATCAAAAATATGGCTGAAGCCTAGCACTGGCTTTCACTAAATATAACTTTGCTAGAGATGACTTACGTAAAATCTTTCCAGCTATTAGTGACACAATAATATTCAAATTATTTCATCTTGAACTATAGCTATACAAGACTGTCAACCATTATTATATGTTCCAAGGCATTTTAATGAAACACTGGGGAAATAATGTCTTGTAAGATTTTCTGTAGTGTGGAACTAAAGGCTGCTTCATATTAATAGGCCAAGTTATGCTGGATGCATATACATGCAATGATAAATTTATTTAAAGGTTACTGGTTTTTAATGACCAATGTATATGAACTAGTACTGCAATTGTAAACAGTGAAATTGTATTACTATGGATAATGTATAAATAGATGCCCGTTACAATAATTTTATCAAAGCAATGTAGACCTAAGTATAATATAATATAATATAATATAATATAAAAAAACTATTGCCGTAGCTACAACAAAATTAGTTGCCTGAATTTAATTTTACAATTAAAATATTTTTTCTGAAAATTAGTTCTGATATGTTTAAGTTCAATGTTGTTTGAGAATGTACACATGGGCAGAGTGGCGAGAATACCAAGAAATTATTTAATGGTTAATGCCAATAAAAAGCCCAGGGTGTGTTTGTGTAAAGGAAAATAATAACGCACCCTTTGTATGGAAATGTATGTGATTTTCAATTTTCAAGAGTGTTTATAGTTACAAAGTCCTGGGTATGCTGTAAATAACACAACAATCAAAAAACATTGAAATGTGCCCAAATGATAAACTAGAAAAGTGTTCTGTGCAACAAAGTCGTATCTGGGCCCTATTATTTAAAACCACAGAGTGCATGATGCTTGCATGCATCCTATGTACTATATTCGGTGCACCTCTCAGGCCTCCCATTATCCTTTATGGTAGTCCTCGGAGGTGCGCACTCACATTCCCATTGTCTTTAGTGATGCTCCTCTTCTTTAGTGTAGCTGCATGGTAAGGCTTAATGAATCTAGGTAAGCTGCCTTCCCTCACACTGTAATGGTCTTCCACTGTGATTGACAGTTGTTCATAAAGAATTCACACACTAGTATCATAATGGCAAACCACTGCTCATTACAATATTATGCCAACAAGGGGCTCAGATGCTGTGCAAACTGCCATTGCTTGGAGCTCATCAACATCATAGCTTGAGGGCAGGAGAGATTAGTATGGGTAGTAGATTTTCCTGCACTGCATGTAATTGTGACACTTTTCTCCCTGGGTCTCCACTGAAAATGGGCTCTTTCAGGCCTAGTGGACTATCCCAGTTATCAGACTGTAATAAATAAATTCAGTTGCTCACAGAGATTTTCAATTAATGCCATATATCTGTTTTTTTCCTGATGTATATTGCTCAGCACTGTGTGCCAAACAGCATCCTTTAAGCAGTGGAATTACTGCACACTGACAGCTTGTATGAGCCTAACGCTGAGCAGCATTCTACCGTCTCCAAGGATGATGCCACATTGTACAGTCCACAATTGCTGTTGTGTAGGACATGCTGACAGTATCAGCTGAAACTGCAATGGTGATGGATCCTTGAATAGTCCATGTTAGCAGAGCGGGTGAATTTGATGGTTAGTGCTCTTGCTTTACACAATGGAGCTCAACTCTGAAACAGTTGCTGGCTAATCTTACCTTATTGTGCAGCTGCTTTACCGAACCATAAAGCCCTTTATAAATCAATATGTGGCATACAAAGTCCTATGCAATGGCAAAGAGGCTCTCTGAATAGTGCCAGTAAAGTTTTCAGTTTGATTTAGATGACTCCCCTATAGTTGCTTAAGGTGAAACTGCTGCAGCATCAGCAGGAAAAAAAAAAAAGATGAAACGCATACTGCTGAATGCTGCTTTCCATAAGAAACCATTTTCGTTGCATTTTCTGAGTGTACTTCAACAATGATTCACCTGTTTTGCAAGATTTCTCCCTTCTCCAAGTTGGTGCAATTGTGGAGTTGGTATACATAAGCTTGGGGGATGTAGAGGGCTTATTCCCCTTATCTTATAAAAGACAGAGGGGCTTGTCCTCCTGCAAAGAATTATTATTATTTATTTTCCTTTTTCAGTGGAGGCCGGAGGAGAAAACCTCCACAACAAAGATACATTAAGTACATAGTTACTAATAAAAAATTAATAAAATTGATATAAAATGCAAATAAACAATGCCAGCATAACTACAAACTAAAATATAAGTAACATAGTTACATGAGGACAGTGGATATACAATGGCATTTGCAGTCAAATATGCATAGGAGTAAACATCATATATGGATAGAAGAACTGGTTGTACTTTAAAACACTGACTTCATGAATGCTGAAATGTCTGAAACACAGGAGGACAAAAAATATGTTACTTGCAAGAACAAAGTTGATTTTTTTGCCCTTCTGTGTTTCAGACATTTGTTTTCATCCTTTCATCTTGTCAGCTTTCAGGAAGTCAATGTTTCAAAGTACAACTATTTTAGACGTAATGATTATAATTTGAGTAGTACACTGAATATGTACAAACGTTAAACATGTCATGTCTTATCACTTGAGATATATATTGTCATACCTGAGACAGTACATAAGCGGATGTCTGCTTGAGCATATTCAAGAACCTGAATTTGAATTGATAAGTAAGTGGTCAGTTAAAGTCTGTCTATGGAAAATATTGGTTTAGTTACAAGTTAAATTGGGCAAATTATATCAACTGTGTATTTCTGGTAATGTAATATTGCACTGTAGTGATAGTTTAATGAGAAGTATATAGGTCACTTCTGAACAGCAACGGTTTTATAAGTTCCACAGCCCAACAATAAGAGTGGAAAAAAGTCATGTGTCTTCAAAGAATAAGGTCAAGGTTGAGTGGTCTAGTGGCCCAAGGCAAGGAACATGTAAAAACCCTGCAATCATCTCTTATTGCATTAACAAACATGTTGCAAGAGATGATCAAACACATAAAATGATGAAAGAAATAGGTGATGAAATTAAAGTTAAGCTACAGAAAACTGATTAAAGAAAGGAAATAAAAGACAGACTTCACAATCATGGCATGCAGTTTCAAGAACAAAATGCTTATCTTGAAGAAACATATAGATAAAACAGCCATTTGTATAGTAAGGTAATTGATACTGAAAATTGGTCACTGAGAAATAATCTAAAAAAATGTTTAACTGCCAGAGGGGAAAGGAAGGGAATTCTCTCTAACTTCATCAGTCATGAATTACAGCAGCTACAAGAAATGAAAAAAGAAAAGCTTCTCACTGGTTACCATCCAAAAAGTATATAGCCATGGCATCTAATACTACATTTTCTTTGTTTTTTCAAACACTTTTATTGAATTATCACTTATGACGCAGGCAAATTCACATTCATATAAAAGCAATTAAACAATATTAGCATATCAAACATTATTTAATAATTCTTTCCCATGTAGAAATGAAGGGCCTGTCTTAATACTTGAACCATGAACTACTGTATACAAAGGCAGGACTCTAACCACTATGCTATCGTGCCATTTCATGTATATTGCTATATATCATATAACCTAAGCAACGTTAAATAAATTATTCAGTTCCTGTCTTCTTTTTTTTAAAAACAAGAAACATCTTTATTAAACCATCACTTACTACATAGGCAATCATACGTTTATATAAATGAAAACAAACCACACCTACACAATCCTAGTTGCAAGCATTTTACATCACAAACCATACTGACACACTCCCATTTGCAAACATTATACATAATTTATAATATACCAGTCTTTTTCAGTCAAACATTACATAGCTCATTTAAGTCCTGCCACATTTTAAACCTCATTCATCCCTTGTATGTATTATTTCCACAATTCCCATTTTTCCTATGTAGTTTGCTCAGGCCCTTTTTCCAAAGATCTCAGTTCCAGTTGTTTTGTCTATGTTACTATATTCACTTCATCTAGAATAGTTGGTTTAGGTTTTTATTTCCATTTTCTAGTAATTGCTTTTTTAGCAGCCACCATAATTAGACACAGCAAGGCCTTATCGTGTCTAGGCAATCCAATTCTGTATCATAGCTCAGAAAAATCATCTCCCTCGTCAGACCAATCTGCCCACCCAGCATCGCTGACAGTGCATCCCACAGTGAATTGTTAAAGTCCGCTATCTCACCTCGCTCCCAGAAAATAAGTCCCCATTTATCTCTTTCTTCCCCATCACACCTCCAACATTTACTGTCTGCCTGAGGAAAAATTCACTGGAGCCTACTTGGGGTATAAAAATATCTATGTGAACATTTCCAGGCATAAATCTTAAATCTTCTAGATTATGTTGCATATTTGTGATACATGCATATATCCTCCCTTTGTTTTTTGTGAATCGCTTCCTTTCTAAATTACTCTGATTGATTCTTATAGTTATCATGCGATATTTTCTATGTTCTACTAATTATTCCTTTTTTTTTAATGACAGCTTCTGTTCTAGATTCTACTAAAACCTCTACCAGTGCTGGTCTTTTGTTTAGGACCCCCTATTTCTTTCTTTTTGTCTATAATCTGATATCATTCCCTGATATGGAAGGCAATCACTAACCTGCAGTCCAAATAAATTCTGGCATATTGCCATTCTGTCATCTTTTCTCTCTGGTTATTTACTCCCAAATACCTTGGTTCCTTTGCCAGTTTTCTCCAATAAATTTCAGCCCCCTCTTGCCTATTGTATGTATCCCTAATTGCAGTCATCCCTATTGGCAGAATCTCTTTTCTCCATTCTTGTGAAGCCTATATTTTCTATAATATCTTGATAAAGAGATAATGTTTTGAGGAAAGCAAGTGAGCTGGTGGATGTGTGTATTTTTGGAGAGGCCCTAGCAGGAAAAAGTCACATTTTATCCTGGAACTCTTCAATTGGTACCATTGTTATGGAAGTTTAAATACATGGTATATACCATGGCAGAGAAGTTTCCAATGACACAGCATGTGTAGCTACTTAGTTTTTTTTTTTTTGTTATAAACACAGTAGATGCTGACTGTCCTTTTTTTTTTAGGGAGTGGTAATTGGAAATCACTGCATTAATTAAACAAAGCAGTGTTGCCACTTGCAAATCTCTGCTGACATATACCAAAATGGAATGAGAAAACATAGCATTTCACCTGGCATGCCCAGACAGAAAAAGATTTGAAAAGATTAAGAGGGGAATTCAATAAAGCCTACACAATCATTTTTGATGGTGTGCACATTGTGCCACAATGTGCTGGCTACTGTGAAGAGTTTTAGATTCAGTAAACTCTGAGTGGTTGTGCACACCATGGAAACTTCCATTTGCATGCAATTATTTACAGCATAAGTAGCTGATATGTATGCTAAAGAAGCAACTCAACACAGTGGAGTGATTCATCAATCTGTAAAGAAACTGTGTGGACTCTGTGCTTGTATTGCCCATGTATTTAAAAGTTTTCAGAATACAGCCATGGAGAGGAGTCTACACAGAAACAAGAGCAAGTAAAGTTGTTTGATTCGTACAGAATACACTGTAACATGTAACCCCACACAGACTTTGACATTATCAGGTATGTTGGATGCTAGAAAATTAGACTGACAATAGCAACAATGTCTTTTTAAATGCCATGACATAAATGCAGCTTTGCATCCCCACCACTAAACGAACAATGTACTGTACTTGTAACTAATGTAGATAACTAAAAGTATAAAACCCATGAAACATACTATTCAAAACTTGCATTCCTCAGTGCAGATATATATACCGTAGTAATACCTTCCATTGAGTGTACAACATTGGGCTTCCTTCAGTTTCCCCTGCCTACACATTTATCAACTGTAGATTCAGGCTTGTCAGCACATTGAATATGCAAATGATGTAAAAACTCATTAGAATTGCCGAATCCCAAAAAATTGTAACCATGTAGGGATGTTCACTTCGTGTAGGCACTTCCACTGTGTTCATGTTGAATGCATGGCAACAGTGAATGATGACATTGGGGGTGTGTCAGGTTATACTTATAGAAGTGTACATGTAGGTGTGTGAAGTCTAAATGTGCATGTAAGCAGTCCACAGTTCACATGTTCTGATTCTTCCTCTTTATAGTTTGTTAAAATGTTTCATCTCCGCCACTTCAAGTCAAAATTTCTTTTTAATTTTTGTCATTATTTGCATGATGTGGAGCTTAGCACAAAATAGGGAAATGAAGGAATGAATGGCAGGTTTCTCAATGTATGTCACATAACTATTCCTCTGGCAGCATGTGTATGTATAGGGCTAGAGTATAGAAGGTCCTTGGTTCTAGTACAGGGTCTGCAACCTTTCCTCCACTTTTTGAGCTGCAGGTTTGCACTATATTACAGGCATGGAGAAAAGAAATAACAGAATCAACTGTGGCTATCTTAATTCAGCATCAGAGCCCACAACAACGTGTAGGTGTGCATAGCGCACTAACGAGCACCGACAGAGTTTATATATTCAGTAAAGCAGCAGATGTTTCTCGTAGGTGGTAATTACAACATAAGTATAGGTTCATAGGTTGGTACTAGGCTATCAGCCCTAGGGCCTATACAAGCCTAGCCATAACAATTCCCTGGTTATTTCTTCACACACTATTTACTTCCCTGGACCCCTGTCTAGCAAGGAAGAATCAAACCAGAGAACCTGTTGCTGGAAGGCAACAACACTACCACTGCACCACCCACTTGATATGTGACTTTTAGTACAGTGCAGCTATTCAATAAGCTATAGAGCAACCCTGTGGCCTCCATTCTGTTTTCTCCTGAATACTTCAACACCACGGGAGAAGAGACAAGGAAATTCTAGGCCTGAATAAAATTGTGTCAGCTGCTGAATTTGCAAGGTAAGCCCTGAACCTCGAATGTATTCTTTAATAATATTATGGCATATCCTTGTATATTTTAAGTTGGTGCAGTAATGAAGTAAGTAGTGGTGGATTTGTACAGAAAGTACCTTAACATATGAAAACAGATACTTATTTTACTTATATGTGTCTATTACTAAGTTTTTTTCTTATTCTTATCGTTTTAATTGCACTTTTTGCATGATGCACTACATAGCACAAACAGTGAAAGCGGGTAATGTCGATGTTTATTTGGTTTGCATGAAGTGCAGCAGACCATCTAGGAAGCAGATGGCCAAAAATAGAACCTGATACAATTCAATTAATGCTTTGGCCATCATGAAAACCTGGCTTAGAGTGCAGATGGTACTGGGTTCTAGTACAGAGTGTGAAACCTTTGTTTTATTGCTGTGACATTGCAGTGTACGCAAAGAAGTGCAACACAGACAACTGTTTTCTCAAAATTTTTGTGGCAACAGTTGTAAGTGTAGGACTGCCATATCCATGGTTCTGGGCTTGAATACATTATGTTCCATATAGTATTATTTTTACTGATAGAACAATCAATATATTATTACATTTATGATTAAATGTATAACAGCAGATATACTATGTAGTATAGTCCTGTAAATGTATTCCTGCTTGACCGGCATGGCATTAACTTTTATGGAAAACACATACACAACTGCCTATACATGAAATTGCTTGCCAGTGTTGTATTCTGCTTGGCAGATGTTAGCAATGCAGCTTACATTTGTGCACAACTTACCTATGCACAAACAAGTATAACTTGCATGCATGTACACTTTGTTAAACATCGGGCAAATCCGCTGCTGACTGCACTATGGAACTGTATATACAATGCTTTCTTACTGGTGTTTATTGTCCATTTTCTTTGCATGACATAAAACTACATGTGGAAACATTGCAAATTCAGGGCACATTCTAAGTATACATCACATAATAACATATATATGTTGACCACCCTCCACAGGCAATACAATCCTAGGGCTCAATATTTTTTTACGCACATATATCAGCCACACAATAAAGTGTAATATATAATGTTGTGTGCTCCCTCATGGACAGGACCAGTTGGTGGTGCTGACAACCTTGCTCTGCTAAACTCAAACATCCAGCTATTCTCAATAAGGGTACTTGTGTTTTTTTACAGATCTAGACTTCTACACAACCTAGTGCTGTTAGGCTGTTGACATCATATGAACCTGTGAATTTATGTGCCTATAAAAGCCTCCAAACCTCTTGTCCCCCTCACGGCCTGGTGATGTCAACTAATATAAGTTGACCGGCAGCCATGTAAAGGTCAAACTTTTGCCATGGTGCATGCATAAAGTACTGAGTTCTGTAGTCTGTGTACTTATATAGGCAGGTATTCTGTTCTCACTGCAGTTAACTTGTTGTGTGTTTGTGACTCTACTCAGCAGAGTAGATGTGATATCTTACAATTACTTCTCTAATGGCATACTTGCCAATATTTTGATACTTGCACCTGCCTACACATCCATTCCAGGCTGGCATCCCACCTTCTTCTTTCCAACATGCACTGCTGATGTCATCCACTATAAGTTGATCTGCAGCAATGTAAAAGTCAGACTTGTGCTGTAGTGCTTGTATAAAATATTTAGTTCTATAGTCTGTGTATCTGATATAGGCAAGGGTTCCGTTCTCAAAGCAGTCAACTGGTTGTGTGTGTATCTTTACTCAGCAGGGTATAGGTGCTATCCTATAGTTACTTCTCCAATGGTATGACTTGTTAGTATTTTGATACTTGCATAAGGCTACACATCCATTTCATACAGCCCTCAAATCTTATGTGTCACACATGACCTACTGATGTCATACATTAGAAGTTAACCTGCAGTTATGTAAATTCAGACATGTACTGTGGCGCTTACATAAAGTACTGTGTTCTGTAGTCTGTGTACTTAAGTAGGAGTTCTATTTTCACTGCAATCAAGTGTGGGTGTGTGTGTGTGTGTGTGTGTGTGTGTGTGTGTGTGTGTGTGTGTGTGTGTGTGTGTGTGTGTGTGTGTGTGTGTGTGTGTGTGTGTGTGTGTGTGTGTGTGTGTGTGTGTGTGTGTGTGTGTGTGTGTGTGAGTGTGTGTGTGTATGGGTGTGTGTGCGTGTGTGTATGTGTGTGTGAGAGCTGTTACAGAGAACATTTTACTTCAGCATGTGGGACACTGATATTACCATATGCTCAACAGACAATTCTGATGTCATCTGCTATATCATATTATTGCATATGCAGTCATTCCAACAGTGCAGGATCAAACACTGGCCTGGAACTCCAGCAGATGTCACCTTAGGTTCATAGATTCATGGAAGGTCACTAGACTATTGGCTGTCGGGCCTTTATATGGCTAAAATATTATACCCTTGCTCCTTTATTTACCAAGTTGTATGGTCTATATTTCCAGTGCAAGTCTATGATCAGCTCCAACTGCCCTTATCCAAGAAGGACATAGGTGACACCCCCAGGGTAAATTTGTAGCACCCATCCAGTTGGCTAAGTTATGCTTAAATAGGGTCATTGAGGAGCTCTGTTTTATATGAATTGAGAGTTTGTTCCAAAGGTATGGCAATCTCTGGAAGACATATATGTCTTGTTAATGTCGCAGGCTAGGTTAACATCCCTAGAGCAAGTGAATCTTGTCACATGTGACTTGTGGATGTGCAGCATTTCCATTAGGGAAGGGTTCGAGACTGCTCTGTAAGCCGTGCACAATTTGCCTCTCAGCAGCCTATAAGATACAGAGTACAGTGGCAGGGATTTCAATCTGTCCATGTTGGTCATGTGTTGCAGGCCCTGAAGTTTCCTGGTGAGAATACTCAGAGGTCTATCTAACTGCTGCAGGTTTCTGGTGAGGTACACTAAGCGGTCTTTTGAGGGGTGAGTAAAGGGGAGTTATAACATCCTTAGCTCTGGATGTGATGCCTTTACTTATGAGATGTACAACACAGAAGGCATTCCTTACCACTGGACACAAGGAGATCAAAGTTAAGGTTGCTATCAACCTCTGTTCCCAAATCTCTCTCCGCAGGCTTTGTGCTAACAGGGGAACTGCTAATATTGTAATTTTCAGAGACTTCCCCTTTGCCGAAAGGGATGATAATGCATTATTTTGCATTTAGTTTAAGTCCATGGCTTTGACACAAATCATTTTTCTTTGTAAGCCCTTTTTGGGGAACTCAATGATTGCACCCAGTTTGCAGTCATCGATGAACATGGTAAGCCACAGGTCATTTATTTTCCCCTTGACTTCTGAGAAATAGATTCCAAACAGTAGGGAGACCAGCACAGATCCTTGTGGTACACTGCTGGTAACTGGTCTGCTGATAAAGGTGGAATCCCCAACTTTGACTGTATGCATTCTGTTGGTGAGCCAGATGGCTACCCATCTAGTGACATATGGATTAATTCCCAGCTGTGTGAGATCCTCAATGATGCCTGAGTTGGGGATTGTGTCAAAAGCCTTGGCTAAGTCAAGATAGGCTGCATGTACTGTTTTGCCTTCATCCAGGGTTTTGGTGACATTCTTGAAGAAGTCCAATTTGAGTCAGGTCAAGAGTTCGAAGGTCATTTATGTATTTGTTGATAAGGTCCTTGATGATTCTCTCCATGGCCTTGCAGATAAGGCTGGTTAGGCTTATGAAGCTATAGTTCCCAGGGTTGGTTGATAGACCCCTTTTGGGCAAGGGAATTACTGTTGCTGTTTTCCACTCTACTGGGACAAAACTATTATTTAGACTGTGGTTACTGTGGTTGAAGAGAGTGCCAAGTGGTTCCTCTAGGTCCTGTTTCAGATCATTGAGTGGGCAACCTAGGATGTTATCCAGTCCCATAGAGGCTGTGCTTTTGGCTATGGAGAATGCAGTTATTACCCACTTTTTGGAGGTACTAGGTAGAAGACTAGGGACAGATACACTTTGGGGTATATCTGGTGGGGACAGAGGGGTGAAGTTTGCCCCAAATCTGTCTGCTAGCATGGTAGCAAGTTGGTGATGTCCTCAGGGTCAGTATGACTAGTACCATCCACTACTAGTTTGGCACAAAGCTGGGCCATCCCTTTTACATTTCTGATGTAGCTAGAGTATCTCATATTTATCTTTAGCTAGTGATGCTAGTTTAGCTTTGCAATTGCCTTTAGAGGACTTTACAAGATATCCAATTTACTTGTTCAAGCTGGGGAGAGTGTCCTTTCTCTGCTGAGTTAGTTATTGCTTGTTCTTAGACATCGGTTTCTTCCACTTGTATAGCCTATTTATACTGGGTACCACTAGGTTGGCTTGCTTTTTTTGTGTGAGGACATTGTTTTGATCCATTCAGGTACAGCTGAGTCTACACATTTGCGTAGGTGTTTATACAGGGCATTTGTTTACACATCTGGACAGCAGTCCTTGTTTGCATTGGTAGCAGGGGGGTTGCAACTACTTATGGCATCACTTAGGAGGCTATAGTTTGCTTTGGAGAAATTTGTCATCCTTTTTGCTCTGGGAGGGTCAGGTATGATCATTAATTAATTTGAATGAAACTGAATTCTGATCAGACCTTACCAGGGAGGGCAACACACAGGGGGTAGTGCAGAGATGGCCTATGTTGGAGAGTAATACATCTAGGACATTTGAGCCCCTTGTGGGGGTGAAGACTATCTGTTCTAGAGCATTTGTATTAACAAAGTCCAGAACCTTAGGGTGAGCATGTTTATGCGCATTTATGGCTCCCAATTGATGGAAGGATAGTTGAAATCACACATGACCAAGGTATCTGACTGTATAGTGAGTGACTCAAGTAGGTCCAAGTGGGCAGAGTGGTTCTCGTGGTTCATGGTGGGGGACCTATAGCTAACAATGATATGGAAGGTTTTTTCATCTACAGTTAGTTGGACTTGAAGTAGCTCCAGGGAGTCATACTGTTTGACCAGTCTTGAGGTGTATTTGTCTTTAATGAAGTTGTATACACCTCAGCCTTTGCTTATTTCATGCTCTTTTCGAGGTCTGGACATGTGGAATGCATTGTAGCCTTACATGGCCAGGGGCTCTTTGCAGCCTTGAACCATGTCTCTATAACAACACAGACATAGGCATATTCCAATCTAAGGAGCGTGTCCAGTGAGTGCAGTTTCTGATTTAGATTCCTTTGTTAATCAGCAAAACCTAGAGTTTGTCTCTAGTGGATTTTTTTTTTATGTTAGGAAGTTAGTTGTTCTGATATTGCCTAAAAAAGGTACTATGGGGGAGGCAAGTACCTTTGCCAGTAACAGAAATCCAAGAGGTGACAGGTGAAGACCATCTCTGGCAAAGCAGCACATTCTGCTGACATATCTTCCCAGGGTGACAGATACTGGGCCCCTATGGACTGACACCAGAAGCTAAGCCAATTGTTGAAGTCAATCATTTTTTTGTTTATATTGAGGCATCATTAACTATTCAGTTTCTAAAATATATCTGCTACTGAACTGAGGCTTTAGCATCATCTGTTAATGCATTGATCCCTTCATTTTTGCTTTTAGATGGTACTGTGTTCAAATCCAGGTGTATGTAACAGTTTCAAATACTTTTACATATAAATACAAATTCTGAAGTGTGATAGTTGGTATGGATTCTCTAAAATATGACTAGATGGTACTGGTTTCCAATACAACTCCAAGGCAAGTACAAATATGACTCAGTCATTGTCCATGCTGGTGTGAATGACCTGAGATGTACCTCCCTGGACTACATGAAAAGAGACATAGAGGTGCTCTCTGAGCATGTAGCCCAGGCCAGTATGACACTGACCTTGAGTAGCATCTTACCCTCACCAAGAATGATGCCACAATATGAAGACAAGATGATCAATTTCAACAATTGGCTTAAGTATTGGTGTCATTCAAAGGGGATCCAATGCCTGTCAGCCTGGGATGACATGCTCGACAAGCCACGATGCTTCACTAGGGATGGCTTGCACCTGTCACCCCTGGGCTTTCGGATATTGGCAAAGGCTACTGCCACCCCCATAGTGTTTTTTTTAAGCAAGGCTCAAAAGACAAACCCACCTCTATAGGTATCACAAGGGATAAGAAACTAAGAGTAATTCTACTCAATGCCAGAAGTCTAAACCTCAAGATGCACACACTCGAAACTCTCCTTGGCATGGAGAACATCGATATCTGTGCAGTAACAGAAACCTGGTTCAAGGCTCCCAAGAGCACCCCAGCACTACCAGGTTATACCTCATACCATGCTTTTCGGCCCCAAAACTTGAACTGAACCACAAAATGAGGGAGCGTATCAATATTTGTCAAAGATACCCACACCTCCAGGTTGGTGGCACAGCACGAAGAATCAGAGACTATCCATGTGCAACTAACAGTGGGTAAAACTGCCTTCCAGTTTATAGCCTGCTACAGACCACCCTCCCAAACCCAGGAACACCACTCAGCCTTCCTGAGAACACTGGAAAATATGAAAGTCTCTCCAAACACCATTATATTGGGCGACTTCAACTACCCAAACATAGACTGGGAGCATTACTCTAGCTCCAACACCCTAGCCCAAAGGTTCCTAGAATTTATAAACTCAAATGCTATGGAACAACTTGTTACCAATCCCACAAGAGAGGAAAACATACTGGACCTGATCATCACCAACATGGGGGCTCTATGCTCCAGACCAGAAGTGTATCCCTCACTGGTAAGATCAGACCATAAACTAATCTCACTGGATATTCACATCCCGACCCCATACCCTGCCCAGAAAACCACAGTGAAAAACTTCTCTAAAGCAAATTTCACACTCCGCAAAACTGAGGTGGAATCCTTCAAAGCCCCCGGGCCTGTGGAAAATATGGCCCAGACCACAGAATCCTTTATAAATGCATTCTATGAACACCTTCAGGAATGCATGGATCATGCAATCTCAAATAAAACCAAGACCCAATCCTCCAAAGGCAGGCGTCCTGTCTGGTGGACCCCAGCCATAAACAAACTATACAATAGAAGGAGGAAGCTACTACAAGATAGAGCAAAATCCCAAAAAGGGAAGGCATCTCTGATCAGTATTAGCAAAAAACTACGGGCACTCATAAAATTGTCTAAGGCCAGCTTCAAGATAAAAATTGCACAGGACACTAAGGATAATCACAAGGCTTTCTTTAGTTATGTTAGGAACCTGGGTGGGAATTCCCAGATATGCTCAGAATTAGTCCAAAATGACAAAAAATACACCGAACCCACAGACATTGCCAACATCCTAGCTGACAGGTTCAGTGCAAACTTCTCCCCCCCTCCTCACCAAAAAGGTAAATATCTATCCCAGCAGAGTGCTGCCCTCTTGACATCTTAGATGCTCAGGTAAGAGCTGCCCTCTCCAAAGCAAAAAACACAGCATCAATGGGACCAGACAGTGTCCCGGGCTGCGTCCTACATGAACTCCAAGAAGAGCTAAACCCAAACATAAAACTACTGTTCAATCTCAGCCTTACTACAGGATATGTACCCAAAGAGTGGTGTACAGCAACAGTGGTCCCTCTCCACAAAGGTGGTGCCTCATTGGATCCTGGAAACTAATGCCCCATAAGCCTGACTAGCTTGGTCTGCAAAGCTATGGAAAGGATCATCATGGACCTCATAAATAAAGATATTGGGGCCTACAGACACTAGATCCTACCCAGTTTGGCTTTGTTAAGGGCAGATCCTGCCTCTTAAACCTGGTTGATTTCTTTGAAACGGTCACCAAGGCCATTGACGAGGGGAAGGTGGTCCACACAGCCTACCTGGATCTCGCAAAAGCATTTGATACAATACCCCACTCAGGCATTATAGATAAGCTCACCAGCTTAAATATAAACCCCTATGTCACTAGATGTGTTGCAAACTGGCTCAAGGACAGAACCCACATGGTTAGAATTGCTGGAGCCATGTCAGACTCCAAACCAGTTACAAGTGGCATCCCACAAGGCTCAGTCCTGGGACCTCTCTTGTTCGGTATATATTTCACAGAGGTACAGGCCAACACGGAAGGACTGTGGCTTACCAAGTTCGCAGATGACTGCAAACTAGGCACCATAATCGACTCTCCAGCTGACACAAGCATCCTACAAAAGGGCCTCATAGAAACAGACAACTGGTGCCAGAGCCATGACCTCAAGCTAAATGCAAAAAGTGTATAGTCATCCCCTTTGGCAAAAACAAAGTGCCCACAAATTACCACATAGGTGGTATTCCATTAAGTACGGAAGAAGTAATTAGGGACTTGGGGACCCAAGTTGATAGCAATCTCTCATTTGAAAACCACGTGGCCAAAGTGGTTAGAAAAACATTTTATATAGCCCACCTAATTATGAAGGGATTCACATCTAGATCAGGGGAGGTCATCGTGCCTCCTTACTCATCCCTCATCAGGCCCATAATTGAGTACAATGCCCCTTTTAGGATGTACCTTACCAGACACCTGCAGCAACTGGAAAGACCCCAAAAGTACCTCACCAAGAGGATCGCAGGGCTCAAACAGATGCCATATGCTGCCCAGTTAAAGAAACTCCAGCTCTACTCAGTGGCATACCGCCTGCTCAGAGGCGATCTGTGCCTGACATATAAAGCCATGTCCAACCCAGAATTAATGGACATGCTGCATCTCAGAAAATTCAAATCCCATCAACCTACATGCTCGAGAGACTTGAACCTCAGCACTGAAATAAATAGGACATGATGGAGGGACAGATTCATAACCCAGAGGCTCCCTTCACTCTGGAATAAAATCCAAGTCCAGGTTAGGCAGAGTCCCTCATTGACTCTCTTCAAGAGGAATCTTGATGAGTGGATGGGAGATTGTATGTTTACCCCGGGTATCACTTCTGTGTCACTGTTAGACAGAGGCACAGTATACTAACCTCGAAAAAGGGCATAGCAAAATTCATTTAAAATGGGTGGCAAAAGCCAAACACACTCTGGGTAGGCTTATAAATGCCCTAGGGCAGATAGCCTAGTATGAACCCATGAACCTATGAACCTATGAACCTATGAACTGTATATAACACTTATAACTGCCTTATAAATATGCTTTAAAGATAAGAAATGGGAAAGACAGGAAAGTGCTGAAATGGAAACCAAGCACAGGAAAGAACAAAGTGAAAGGACAGCAGGAATTTGAAGGAAGGATGTAGGAAAGAACTATAGCAATCCATTTCTTCAAGAATAAAACATGATCATACATGCAAAATATTAGCTGAATTTGAAAAAACGTATCAACGAACAAGAACACTATGAGAGACTACTTCATAAAATAAACGGGCATTTAATAACTTCAAGTTAAATGTTAGCGCTTTCGGCTAAATCAGATATTTAGCCTTCCTCAGACAAACAGCAGAACAGAAAATCACATTTCTTAAAATACATTCATAGAACCAATTGAAATAAAGTGCATTTTTTAATTTAATGTAACTAAGGTTACCTTAAAGTAGTATAATCCATTGCATGTGTAAACCTTGAGTAAAGGTAAAGTGCCTCTATAGGCAATGCAACGGAACAACAAGTTATACTTTGTTGCAAGTAACTATATTTGTGAAAATATTTACACAGATGTTAAATTCCGTACTTGCTAAATTACTTTGTCGTACAACTTGCTTCATACTTGTATAATGTTAAAAAGTATTGTTAAAAGACACTAAATAAAAAACTGAAAAGTGCTTATATGTATGTTGTCAATTCATAATTATGAAGAAATATTTCCACATTTTTGAAAAGTTAAAAATACTAATTGGTTTTGCCCGTGAAATTCATATACAGCACTCGTAGAATAATACAACCTTACATTAATACATTCTGTTAGGGAATATTTGATATTAATTCTATTTCCAAATCTAAACATGAGAAACTTCTCCTATGTATGTTATCTGTTGTACGATAACCATTTTAATACACATTTTATTGATAGGTTGTCATTGATGCCAGGTAATAAATGTGCCCTTGTTCGTACCTGCCACATCAGTTCATCTATCTCCAACCTGATTTGCCAAGGGCCACCCCTTACATCTGGCATTCTTTGTTGAACTATGACAAAGCTGAAGGAATGTCCTGTGTTACTAATAATATGCTTAGCTAAAGCATTATTCACGTCCCTTCTACTAATAGCGTAAATATGTTCATGTATTCTGGTCTTAAATCTACGCTCTGTCTTGCCAATGTAAAAAGCTCCACATTGGTTACATATAAAATAAAATAAATAAGCATTACAACTGTGAATCCAAATATGTCGTATATGCTGCTCTGTGTAACCAATGTGGAGCTTTTTACATTGGCAAGACAGAGCATAGATTTAAGACCAGAATACATGAACATATTTACGCTATTAGTAGAAGGGACGTGAATAATGCTTTAGCTAAGCATATTATTAGTAACACAGGACATTCCTTCAGCTTTGTCATAGTTCAACAAAGAATGCCATATGTAAGGGGTATCTTTGCAAATCAGGTTGAGATAGATGAACTGATGTGGCAGGTACGTAACAAGGCACATATTTATTACCTGGCATCAATGACAACCTATCAATAAAATGTGTATTAAAATGGTTATCGTACAACAGATAACATACATAGGAGAAGTTTCTCATGTTTAGATTTGGAAATAGAATTAATATCAAATATTCCCTAACAGAATGAAAATGTGGCTTCATAATTATGAATTGACAACATACATATAAGCACTTTTCAGTTTTTATTTAGTGTCTTTAACAATACTTTTAACATTATACAAGTATGAAGCAAGTTGTAATGCAAAAAAGTAATTTAGCAAGAATTTAACATCTGTGTAAATATTTTCACAAATATAGTTACTTGCAACAAAGTATAACTTGTTGTTCCGTTGGCACATGCAATGGATTATACTACTTTAAGGTAACCTTAGTTACATTAAATTAAAAATGCACTATTTCAATTGGTTCTATGAATGTATTTTAAGAAATGTGATTTTCTGTTCTGCTGTTTGTCTGAGGAAGGCTAAATATCTGATTTAGCCGAAAGCGCTAACATTTAACTTGAAGTTATTAAATGAAGTAGTCTCTCATAGTGTTCTTGTTCGTTGATACGTTTTTTCAGTTCAATAGTTTTTTCGTTTGTGGATTAGCTGAATTTGGACTGTCACCTCCAGAGAGAGAGGTGTCCACAACACAATCATGTTGTATAGCCAACTGGACCAAATCAAGTGTGTCATGAAGACATGTACAAAATGGAGAGCTATGTATGGGACTTTTTTTTGTGAGACAGGTGTCCATTTCTTTCTGTTGGAGCGAGAGAAAGAGAGAGAGAGAGAGAGGAATGTTTGGGAAGGGATGTAGGTATGTCTAGGTCAGGTAGGTTGGGTAGCTGAGGAAGCAATCGCAGACAGGACATACAAGACAAGAGACAGATACGGTGAAGAACACAAGAGGTTACTGAACACCATGGTTGGGGAGAGGGTGGGAAATCCATGTCCTATGCACTTCAAATTGGTTGAGAGTGAGATTCTAGTCCTCACCCAGTGGACTGTCATCACTGTCACCTGACTGCACCATTGGCTGCAGTGCCTGATATCTGAGTCTCATATGTGTATTCTGAATGAGGATGGAGAGCAGCACTCCATCCAGCATAGACATACACTCACAGTGCAGTGCACAATCCTATGCACCATCACTGGCAGTTCCTCTCGGGTGATAAAGTCATCAAGTCTGTCACTGTTCACAGAGGGAACAACAGGCCTATCCTCCAGGGCAGAATTACTTGAGGAGCCAGGTAGTACTGGGGCAGCAGAGGAGGTGTTGCACCACACGTGTTGGGCAGTGGAGCTCTAGCTGGTGGAGTGGGGACAGGAGGATCCTATGTGGCAGGCCTACCCTGCTGTGCTGTGGGAAAAAACAAAAAGTAAAAAGTTAAAAAAAATTAAAAAAAAGGGTTGAGGTGAGAGAGAAAAAAAAGGAGAACATTAGTAACTTCATATGTGACATAAAAAACATTGATACAATTATTTGACTGCATTCTGTTACCTTTACTTTTAACACTACAAACTCCTAATACATTTCTTCATTACTTTTAGGACTGCCCAGTTCATAACAGAGGAACACTATAGCACATATTGCAGCCACCAATCTTTGATGTGTGCTTATAGTGCACATATGCGTGTTCAAATTATACTGATTACAGTTTACAGAAGGCCATTTGTGCCACTGATATACTGTAGAGGTCTGAAGTTACATTGTAATAATAAAGAAAGCCTAACTATTGTATATTTGGAAAAAATGTGGTTTTTGAACCCACAACCCATGACTACTCTCTAATACTGTACTCTTATTTTGTCCTACAGACTACTGCATGCATACTTTCCTTTTACAGTTTAGAGATGCATGCTCACTATTATTTGAGAATATGAAACTGTTGCTTTGTGCTACAGACTAAGGCATGCATACTTTATTTTACAGTTGAGATATACATGCGCAATTTGATACTACTAAATTACTATAAAAATTATTATTGTTATTAAATTACTATTTAGAACAGTACTGTTCTGATACATACACACCACATGCTTCTCGCATCCTTAACAAACATGTAGCATGGGACCAGACATTTGAGGCTCACTCCCTAGCAGCTGTGAAAACAAACTGAACAGAATATCAGTATGAATACTAGTCTTTTAACTCTTAGAATTACTCACTGAAATCAATACTTACCCATCTGTGGGGTTTCTCTTGTACTAAAGTTCCTGATCCAATGGTCAAGGGTATCCCTCTTCCTCCTCTGAAGGTCATCAAGGTGATGTCTGCATTGCTAACCAGTGCAAGGGATAACTGTAGTACTGATCAAAGTCCTGGCAATACTATTCCAGGCTTCAGACTTGTATTCTGAGCCTGAATAGTCCCCCTGCAGCAACCGGGGCCCATGATCCTTAACTAGAAGTCCAACAAAGACTTTGGACTTCTCTGAACACCCCACCTTTGTGCCAGAGAGTGCACTCCCTCACCAGCAATACCAGACATGTCTACTATAGCTCGAGATCAATGTAGCATGAGCATTTCCTGCCAATTGCATTTTATAGCCTGATGGTTTCCCACCAATTGCATGTCTCACACTTATTGAGAGGGTTAACATTTTGGTTTTGCAACATTTGAAAACTTTGCTTATAACTTACTATTGTGTAGACATGGTAGACGAGGGTGCGTGCTGCCAGACACTGTGTTTGCATGATTTTAAGCAATGTGCATCAGTGGCAAGAACTGAAATTCAAAGATTATTTGGTATACAGGCACTTCTGTTAATGTACTAGTCAAATGGACCATGCCTATGGTTGTCCTACACTTACAACTATTGCCACAAGAAGATTGAGTAAACAGTTGTGTATGTTGCACTTCACTGCTATAATCTGTAATCTCACAATAGTAAAACAAAATGTGCACACCCTGTACTAGAACCCAAGACCATCTTCACTCCACACATGCACTTAACAGCTGCGTCCACAGGATTAGTAACATATGCCCTATCTTAGTATTATTGTAAAGTTATCTTTGCCAATTTTAGCACAATGCCGTTTACCGTGTTTGGGCAATGGCCAACAGTATTAATTGAATTCATTCGGTTTATATTTGTGGCTGTCTGGGTCCTGTCTGCAACCTGGGTGGTCCATTCCTCCAGTTGGTTCACTGCTACACTTCACACAAACCAGGTGAGCACAACCAAACTTGTTTGTGCTAAGAGGTGCATCAGGCAAACACTGGCTGCAAAAAAAACAAAAAAAAAGGGAAACATAGTTGAAATTAAGAAAAACAGTGTACGGCAGTGCCCCAAACAAATTTTAATGAAATCAACTCAAGTAAGAGAGAAGCAATTGTTGTGCAGTCTTACAAGTCACCTTCAAGGCCAGCAAACTTACATAGAAATGATATCTGCACCATACATCCCAACTGTCCAGAACTTTGCACAATGTTCAGATGTTTGCATCATACGTTTTGGCTGTTGCTTGTAAAATGTGTGGTTTTCTGGAAAATCACTGCAGATTGACATCAATACATAATAATATACATTTCATTTTCATACTTCTTATACTTCAGAAGATGCATGCTAACAGAAATCCTATCAGCATACCTGCTTTCTATGGTTATCAGGACAATTTAGTAAATCTGTCCCACTTGCTGGCCCTTTGTCCCCCTGTTACTTTAGTCTTTCTCCAGATTTCTTGCACTAAAAGGTTGGGAGGTACAATCCACATTCAGACTACAGGTTTTGTGGACAGCAACACTGGTGCGAGCTGTGAAACCTTGCTTATAATATGCATGGTGCGATGCCACACAATGCCACATGATGACGCATGATGAGCAATGTCGCATATGCAAAACACTCCATGTATGCTCTGTGCAGAACCTACACAGAGTTTATTGAATCTGGGTGTAACTTTAATTACCATAACAAATTCTATCTACTTTCTCACCCCAGGGATGAGGTGTAACCTGTGAAAGAAATATAATTTACAACCCATCTTCCACTACTGCATGAGCTACAAAGGATGGAGAAAACTATGAATGAAAGCTTATTGCTTCAGACTGTAGCAGAAAGCACTAATGCCTGCTCTGACCTGAACAATGGGCCAGGTTTTTGCTTTAAGTAAATTCGTTACATATGCACTGCTTGTTGGCTGAGGCAATACAATTCCTGTTAGTGACATAAACCATTCTACTGTTCACTACTGAAAGCATTCAGAACAAGGCTTTTGGTGCTTTAATAGTTAAATGGCAAGTGTGTTTTTAGATTGACTTCTAAGATGTAGATGTTGTGGAAGAATGTTAGTACATCTTTTTATGGCCATGATTTGATTCTTTATGAGGGAGCTCCATAAAATAATGGGCACAGAATGTGCCTGTTGCCATTAATCTAATACTGTATCATCTTGCAGCATGTGAGAGACTTGGCATGCACTTAAATGAACAGCTGTAGGGCAGAGTATTTACCATCTGGACATTGTTTTTGCTGCCGTGTGAAGGTAAATGATATCTTAACTTTTTGCACTGCCTTTAAGATACTTTAGAAGACTGTCTATGTTGCTATATTCACTTGTGAACATTGTGCTGGATGAGATAGGAGTAATTGTTCTGATGAAGCATACCTGTAGTCAAAATTATATAGTAGGCAACCTTGATAACACTTTCATACATAGATTTACACATTTTACATACAATATTGGAACATCTGTAACTGCAGCTCAAACTAAGTCATCTTCTATTCTGATACTGAAATTTGATTCAACAAATGTTGATTGGAGTATGTTGCATGAGTGTCATCTATGTTTTCAAGTTATGGCAACTGCTGTTGGGTGAGTCTGCTTATGCCTACTTAACTAAAGACTAGGCACTGAGCGTTTGGTTTAGTAATGCCTCTTTCTGTGCAAATTTGTCAAGGTTTGCATCTTATAGCATTGTGTCCCAAGGTGTTGGACTGTTCATGTTTCCAGAATAGTGAGAACATTGGGAATAGCACAAAAAGATGTGAAGGAATACTGTCTGTTTTTGCAATACAGATGTTTTACTTACAAAGAAAAACATTATTTATTTGTTTATTTATTTATTGTTGTTAGGTTTATGGAATTTAATATCGGTAAAACTGAATCTGGTTGTTTTCAGTATGTAAAGTGTACTGTGCTGAATTTAGAAAATAGTTTGAAAATGTAAGCATGGAATATGCAGCAGATTAATGTGTGCATTAAATAATGTGTACTTTTAAATCTGTTAATCCAATTCTGTTGTCACTGGAAAACAAAAGGAGGACTGGGCTGTTGACCAATCTAGCTAGAGACTGGGGAGGGGGTCGTGGGGATATACCACCATCCATTATGCTTCAGGTGGGGTAGTAACTTTTGTAAAAAAGAAAAAAAAATAGGTTAAAAAAAGCTCAGACAAAAGAATTATAAACATGGTGGTTTGCCGCAGTGGATATATTGACAACCATAAATAAAATTCTGATTGAAAATTTTTATGTGCTAAATCATAGTTTGAGGAAAGTATTTGACTGCTTTGGTAAGTCTTTGGCAGTACTAAGTGGCAGACATATATGGGGAATGTGATGTATTCCTACATCCAACTTAAAAAAGAAAAATGTTGTAACGTATGCCTAGGTTATCTTGATATACAAAAGAGTTTGGGAAATGGAAAAGTAATATTTCATCTTATATCTGTGGTGCACTTTAAACCAGGGGCAAGAGAATACACCTGGATGACATCCATCATAATACTGTCAGTCGTACTGACTGTTTTTCTTATTATGTCCAACTTATAAAGTTCAAGCTGCAGCAGAGATTACAAATGACAGCTTGAAGAGGTTGAAGCTGGACACAGTAAGAAAAAAAGTCTATACAATTTACTCTGATGTTTTTCTAGTTGTAATGGGACTTAGTGGCTGGGTAAAATAATAGCTCAGGAATGTCGATGGTTGGACTTGTTATAGATCAAGAAGCCAGCCAAAAGAGATTTTCTCCAAACATGAATAGCATCCATATGTGAAGACCACAGGGAAGTTATTGAAATTGCATTATCCAAATTCACTGTTTTGAAATAAGCATTAAAATAAACAAATTCTGAACACAAGTGATAATGCATTGATCAAAAGAATGATTGCAGATATTGAGAATGAATTTGTGTCTTTAGCTAGGGCTTAAAAGCAGTACAATATAGAGATGAGCTGATTATTGTACAATTACAAGTATACAGATGTAAATGTAAAGCTTTATAATATGCTAAGTTTCAAGATAGGTGAATGACGACTGACCAATTACACTGGGTATGAGGCCTAAAGCATCCAAAACTGCTGTCATACAGATTAAAAGAATCAAGATGTAAACACACCATTAATATGCTCTCCAGTCGATAGCACTCCTACCAATGAAACTAAAATATTGGCATAAATACTTACTGGTAGATTAGAAAAAAAATAATTCCAGTTATTTACTGAATGTCACAAATGATTTTTTTAAAATACTCATGATATCCCAGAATTACTTGTACATCTTTATGATGTGTAATGATATTCTAAACCACTTATTCTTCCTGCAGTAGCAATCTTGATTAATTAAACAAAATCCTTGAATCTCTCTCTTGGCCCTTCCTTTGGGAGGTTTTAGAGAGGATTGGGATTATGAGGCCATTCTTAGACTATTTAAAAAATGTCATGTATTCTCCACTCTGTGCATGTGATTTATATCATGGTTTTTGAATTAAAATGAGTACATTCCAGGGCTGTCCTCTTATATCTGATTCAACTTTAGCTATGTATATGTTAGGCCTGTATGTACTTTGGCTCAGAGTATAACATATCTAGGAAAATTGGCAAGAGCTGTAGAGTGATTTGAGACCTTCTCTGGATTATTATTCAACAGCAAAAAGTATTTTTTTCTCCCCTAGAAATCATGGCAGTTTAACATAAAATATTACCGAGCAACTGAACTTCAGGAGTGACACTACAAATATATAGGCAGGGATTCAGTAATCCTCCGAGTAAGACTAACCAAGTCTTACTTGGAGACTGCCATTTAAGACTACAATGTCAACGCGTCATGCATATGCATGAGGGCACTGACTCAACTGGAAGGCTTACACGGAGCGTGTAAGACTACAGGTGGCATATCAGACTGCCGAGCAGTCCAAATATCCACACCCCTGCAACCATATAAAGTGAAAAAGACAAATGCAATGAGTGAGTCCGCTGAAATGTACACATAGCAAACAGTACACATCCCCACATACTAAACCCCTTTGTAAATGTAAAATGTAAACTAATTTTTTTTTTGTAATTCCTGATATAGCTGCCCGTATTTGCGCGTGTTTGCATGGGTGTGCCCATTGCTTAACGCAGTTTGCAATTTTGACATTGAAGAGCATAATAATAAATGTTTATGCAAATCAAGCCAAATAGCAATAGCGTAGTGGTAGAGCATTCGCACAAAGAGAAGGCATTCCTGGTTTTGTCCCACCACTCCCCTCTCTATTTTATGTTTTAAATAAGTATATAAAATAATTCCTGACATATATGAATGAAATTTTAGTAAAAAGCATTGAAATGGCCTATGTATTAGTGAACAAAATGTATATATATAAATATAAGAAGGTGAGCAGCATTAAGGATATTGACATATAATTGCCCATAGCTAAGCAACGTTTTACCTAGCGCAATATAATTGCCCATAGCTAAGCATCGTTTTACCTAGCGCAATATAATTGCCCATAGCTAAGCATCGTTTTACCTAGCACAATATAATTGCCCATAGCTAAGCAGTGCTTTACCTAGCGCAATATAATTGCCCATAGCTAAGCAGCGCTTTATCTAGCGCAATAGGTTTGCGCGGAGATGTGCACTGTGCTAACCAGCGCACTGTCGGGCAACATGGAGCAACGTAGAGCAAAGTTGCCTAAACACACCCCCTAGCCTGTCTGGACAGTAGTAAAATAAAACGCAATGGCAAGGTTCGAACCGGGGACACTGTGCACCATAATCAAAGTACTGAACCACTAAGCCATGACAGCTTAGCATAAACATGCACTGCTAACATACATATACTTATAAATGGAAGATTAACCATTGCTAAGCAGGTTTGCTGTTAGCCGAGAATCTTCAAAAATGGCCAATCACAAATAAGTGCGGGAAATGCGGCATATTTAGGCTCCATAGGTGGGAATACTCACCATAACTGATTGCAGCTCCCATCTGCAGTCAGAATGGCTGGTGCTGGAGAGGGTACTCACTTTTGAGCGCAACGCTGGGACATAGAGGAGTCAAAATACATGGTTTGGCTCCTTGTCCACCATCATGAGTCAAGACTCCTGCAGGGCCAGGTCCAAGGGATGGAGTACAAAACAGAGGCTTGGAACCGGTTAGCTCATGATCTCACCAGTGCCACAGGCATCCCTTGGACTGGTGAGCAGGTCCGTCACCACCATGCAGACCTGAAGAGACAGAAGCAGGACCTACTGAACCGATGGATACAGGAGACCCGTGACATGCAAGATGCCCCAGTACTGAGTAGGTAGCAATGGAATGAAGTATGTAAGACATGCTAATTTAGTCTATATAATGGATAGGTATGTCTCAATATCCCTTCATTTACTTCACAGCTACAGGTGTCCGTGCTGCGAATCAGCAAGCCCATGCAGATAGGCTGCTAAGGCTGCACCACCAGGCAGGTTAGTAATTATTCTGCATGTATTGTTATATAAAATAGGTGAGAGAGCCTGAAAAAAAGTGTTGTAGCGCAATAATAAAGTCATAAAATGCCCTGAATAATTTTTCTGCATGTACTGTTATATAAAATAAGTCATAGAGCCAGAAAAAGAGTGTAGTAACCCATTAATAAAGGTAAAATAAGTCCAGAATAATATCTCTGCATGTACTGTTATATAAAATAAGTGAGTGAGCCTGAAAAAGAGTGTTGTAACCTATTAATAAAGGTATAATACATCTTGAATAAGTCTTCTGTATGCACTGTAATATCAAATAAATGAGAGAGCCTGTAGAAAGGTTTGTAATGTAATTAATAAAGGTAAAATACTTGGAGTGTGTCTGTGTCACTTACTTTGAAATGTTGTTGTACCCTTTGCATTATATAAATAGTACTGTTGTATTGAGTGCTGTCAACCCACAGTTGTGCAGTCCCATATAAAGTGGATGAAGGAAGTGCCAGTAGCTGTGAAGCATATATACAGTCCTCAACAGCTGGTTAATGGCTGGCATGCATAGGTAAATCTGGCACACGAGTAGCTTGTTAATGTGTTCCCCAGAAATGTGAGTGTGCTACATGAAATGTAGGGTTCTATAGAAATATAACTGAAAATGTCACGTGAACACATCCAGCTATGTAGATATATAAATATAAATAAAATATATAATTATGTAGCAGTAAAATCTGCATCTTGGACAGTTAGTATGTCAGATATAGGTCAGGTATATAATGAACTAGCCAAACTCATTACACAACCTAATGCACATTGCCTAGTGTAATAATACAAGTAGGGGATATACACCTGCAGTCAATAGAAATGTAGTGCAAATTATAAGTACTTATAAGATGTTAATGGAGGTATCTTTTTACACCCTACTGTATGTGCATAAACAATGCAATTCCACACCTCAATGGGTATGCAATCTAAAAAAAATTGTTGGGACATATGCCCTATTGTTCTATAAATATCTGCATTTACTTTGATGCATGTGCCCTGTTCAAACACCACAATCTTGGTGGCCTGTTGCCACCAATCATCCCTGCATGCTGTTGGAATGTCCACTGTCGTTCAATATATGTATGTGTTATGCTTGCTGCTCAACTGTTGGAACCCTGGGGTGCTGGGTTAATGGGAATATTACTGCATGCTGTTACAACTAATTTGGAATGCTGTTGTTTATGTTGTAATTAAACACACCTAAACACAGAACATATGGGAAGGCCGGTCCCAGCGGACCCACCTGCCCCGCCTCAGCTGGCGATTGCACCTGGCACCAGCAGGTCCAGTGCCCAGCCCGGGCTCCCCTCCTCCATTGGTCCTGTGCCACCTTCGGCTGGAAGCGCTGCAAGGGATGGGGTTCATCCCTCCCATGCAAGCGTGGGTGGAGAAGGGACACCTGTCACCCTCCAAAGGGTCCGGGCTGTGGTGCGTAGGGAGATCCAGCGTTCAGTCGCTGATCCCCTATGCCAGTTTGAGGCAAGAGTGGCGCGACTCACGGGTGAGCCTGCCCCTCCTACGCAGCGCCAACTCAGCCACCCTTGGGGCTGTGAAGGTGCAGTGGTGACTGCCCATGGGTGGGGATCTCAGTTCCACTGTTACCATCTGTGGGCTCATGGGCTTGCGATTTCCAAACATCCTTCCCCGTCAATTGTGTTCACCTACCCCATGTGTCATATTCCACCCCTGTATGCATCTTGTTTGTCTTGTCTGTTTACCTCCCCAACCTACCCCCCCAAATATACCTACTTCCTCTACCTCACATTCCACTCTCACCTGAAAAAAAAAAAAAAAACAGGGCAATCTGTTCCCACAAAAAAAATACGCCCCATACATAGCTGCCCATTTTGCACACATGTCCGCTGGACATGTAAACTGATAATTATAATTGGCAGTACAACATACTTTGTTTTCCTCACCCCTCTTTCAGGGGTGGAAGGTTTCAAATTTCACTCCAAATTTCTAACATATGCACAGCTGTTGCTGGTAAAGAAATGGGCAGCTATGGACCTTCCCTACACCCGTCCTGCATATTCCGAGCTGGTTTCCCTACTGTCTTTCCCACTTTGTGCTCCCTTTTTCACCACTTTCCTATCTCCCCATTTTCTTTTCTTTCAAAGAAATTAGCGCGGGGGTTAGCGGGAGTAAGCACTTTTAAGCAGTAGTTAGGTGGGTTTCAGCGAGTGTGCACATGTGTGCGCTTAGCTAAGTATTGCTAAACATCATGCAAACCCACGCAAACCCTCTTACAACTGCTTAAAAGTGCCTTAGTCACTCTGCATGGCAGGGCCCTTGTTCTGCTGAGCAGCAAAATAAAACACCTCTGTCAGTCTCGAACCCCAGACCTTGGACACACTACACTGCATGAAGTACCACTAAGCCACAGTAGACATACAACAAGTTGGTGCTGTAATAAATATATCATGCATTACAATGAGTGAATGTAAATGGAAAATAGGAATGCCATAACACAAATCTTGTTCTGTGGATCTTTACCAGCAGTTGTTGTGGAATAGCATGACATGACTGTGAAAAGAGAACCAGCCATTCTAACAGGAAATAAAGTTACAGTAGCACTTTACAAACCCCACACAGTATCAGAGCAGGATAAACACTGGCATATTTGAATAGGGCAGAGGCCATACTTCCCAACTGTGACTGCTTTTCAGGGATGTCCCTAATTCCTAAACAAATGTTTGCTGTTTCCCACAGAATCCCTCTGAAAAGTACTGACGTTAGGCAAAAAGTGGGGAATTACACTTAATGAATAATGTCAATAAGTAAGAGTACACACTGCATGCACATCAGAAAAGGTGTATTAATACATATGCTCTGATTCTCTCACAGTCTCAACTTAATGTCTGTAATATATTACAGGTGCACCTCACTTATATGTACCTTTCCCTGAGGCTGTTCAAATATATACCTGAGTGTATCAGAGGCCTGGCAGAGGCAGAAACACAAAGACATTTCAGCTTTTCTGCTGTTACACACTCTGCAAATAGCTTTGGAACGAGTCCCACAAGCATACCCTTATGTAGGAGTACAACACAGAAATATAGCCATGTACTGGTAGCAACCAACTGTGACAATGCCATTGTTCCAGTGCAGAAAAGACCGGTGTGGTGCACAGACAAAGAATAATAGGCTAACCTCTGGCTACCATCTGGATATGTCCACAAGTGGGAGCTACGCAGACAGACTACTTGCCTTGTTGGACTAACAGGCACACAGCAACCCTGTATGTTCAGCAAGATAAACATCACACAATAATATATAATGCTCTCTGTACTTCTGCACCCCTACCCAAAAGAACAATATACCTGTGTATTCAGGCTCTACCAAGGATGTAGGTAGGCATACTCAGTACTGAAATGTGTCCAGTTGTCTTGAGCAGCCTGTGCTAATGTCAACACAAATAAACAACAAACTGTTCAGAAGTGAGGTAATTAATATTTACAGTATAGTAGTTCACAAACAGTTCATGTGCCAGAGCAATACATTGCAAAATTACTTTTGTATGGCAGTTAATTGTCTAATTAGAAAAGAAAGTACATACTCCCATGTATCTTGTGTAAGCATTTGGAGGGGTGAGTAAAATTCTACACTGACAAGTGTGTACTAGAAGCAGCAACATTCAGGTTTGAGTACAACATGCAAATCACTGGCTAGAACCCTAGCTTCAGATATAAGAAGTATACCAACCTTCTGACTGACACAACGGTGTCCACAGCAAACAAACATGGGCCCCGATTTGGAAAGCTGAAAGGGCTACGCCTACCTAACTTAGCATTTTATAGCAGTGGGCTGCTATGACAGTGAGTACTGCAATTACCACACAGCAGGCTGCATGCAATTAGTAAATGGTGGACACCAATTGGTGCAGAGGCCATCACATGCACATGTGCAGATACCTAGAAAAGCAGGCTGTACTTGCTGTCCACACATGCAATAATCTCATTGCAGTAAGAGAGAGCGAGAGAGAGACAGAGACAGAGGCAGAGACACAGACACAGACAAAGAGACAGAAACAGAGAGACACAGAAAAACAAAGAGCAACAGCAACAGAGAAAAAAAAATTAAAAAAAAATATTTCCTTTAAAAACAGAAGGAACAGAGCAATACAAAGGAAAGGTATGTAGCACATATGTATTTGCTGGCATGTAGTAGATGTTTTTGAAGAGTACTCTACATACTGTGAATCATCCATATTTGGCAGCAGTACGTATCTATATGTATCTGTACATGTGCATAGGGCAAGGGACATACTGCAACTGTTTGTGAAGGGTGTATATATATATATATATATATATATATATATATATATATATATATATATATATATATATATATATACGTTGTTGAAGGTTGTTATGTGCATATTTCTATGTAGGTTGTAGTGTGTGGCAAAGAAAACAGCATGCAGTGCTGGTATATGACATGTGGTGGTTAAAAGCTGTGGGTATGCTCTGTCAGTTTTGCAGTGTTGCAGCCAGTGAGGCCTGCTAAAGCTACATGGGCTGAAGACACCTTCAATGCAGTCTACACAACACTGTGCAATATTATTACATAACTGTATATCTCACAACTGTCACATAATTGATAGTCCCACCATGAATAGTGGACTGTATATGTGCCTATATGTACATCTATATGTATAGCAATGGATGTTTATATGTATGTGTGTATGTATGTGATATATATATATATATATATATATATATATATATATATATATATATATATATATATATAGAGGGAGAGAGACATGGGGCATACTTACTGCAACAGGTGCCTGGTGACCAAGGACCAAGGTATGGACTGAAGCTCAGTGTTGACACTGCAGTGCCATCCCTTCTTGCCAGAACACTGTACCCATTAATTACCACATAGGTGGTTGTCTGCCTAACACCAAAGGTGTGATAAGGGAACATGGGACACAGGTGGACCGTAGCCTCCCCTTTGATAATCACAGTGCCACACTAGTCATGTACTCTGTCTACGTGGTCATCACAAAAGGTGTGTCATCTAGGGAAATATAGGTCAGTGTTCCCCTCTACTCATCACACTTAAAACCCATTAGAGAGTACAATGCCCCATGTGGTATGTACCTCAGATGACAACTACAGCAACTGGAAAAGCCACAGACATACCTCACAAAGAGTAATACCAGCCTCAAACAGATGCCCTATGCAGACTGACTCACAAAACCACAGCTACACTGGTTTGCATACCGCCTACCCAGAGGTGACCTCTGCCTAACATGCAGAGCTATGTCACACCCATAGCTGTTGGACATCCTCCACGTAAACATATTACAATCCCTCCCAGATACACGATCTAGGGCCCTAAACCTTGTCAGTTCACTAAACAGCACATGCTGGAGGGATAGAGTTTTAACTCAGAGACATGCCATACTCTGGAACAAACCACCTATCAATAGCAAACAAAGCTCCTCATTAGCAGTTGTCATAAATACTCCTGATGATTGTTTGGGAGATAGGAAATACACCCTGGGAATCACTTCTGTGGCTCTGGTTGACAGGGGCAAGTGAAATTAAATTACATGTGTGTCAAAGGCCAGGGTAGCATATGGCTAGGCTGCTGTAGGCCTTAGGGCCAATAGCATATTACCTACCCATGACATGATGCACACACACATGTACTTAGTGCAATAATTGCTATGTGAGGTTGACTGAGTGTCATGGTGAATGTGTTGGTGAATGTGTGCAAGGTCTGTAAAGATGTGATAGCTTAGTGTGAAATTGTTTCTGTCATGGTATTTTGTGTCCTAGCTGTGATCCCAGCAAAAGATGTGTATGCTATTGCTAGACAGAAAAAGTAGTATGGCATACAGTGTGACGTAGTCCCTTGTTGTCGACTGTGGTGTCCCATTGTAGGCTAAAGCAATACATGTATGCTTAGTGAGTGGTACTGCTGGTGAATCCAACTCCCATATTAACTGTAGTACTACCTGAAGCTGTAGGCCTAAACAGTACAGTATGGTGTATGTTTACATTGCTTGGAAACACTGTTTTGTGTGTTCCCTGTAGTCCTCACAGATTACATACCTCAGGCATAAGGTTTTGTAAGTAGTGACACACAGTACTGTATGGTACATGGGTAAAGCTCATCTGGGTTGGCATACATTTGTGTGTTGTATGTATGTCTGATGTGTGTGTAACTATGCCTGTACCATGCCCTCAATCATATATGTGTTACAGGGTATACGTGTGTATCTAGCAACATGTATAGTCTAGAACAGCAGTATGCCACCTATATCAACAACTGTGCACATATGTTAGACAGGGGTTTGGCATCAAAGACTACTGTGGTATACTGGTAATACTGTGACTGTACTTTACATTCATTGCAATGGATGACATCTTTCTTTATGTATTAGCTTGATATATAACTCCTGTGGCTAGGTGGTGCATTGTGTCACATACAGTGTGTCATGTACTGGTGTATAGTCTTACATACTGTCTTCTCTTTGCTGCTGTGCAGATCATGGTTTGATATATCGAGCGTGGCAGGCACTGTCAGCCAGTTGTGGCCTGAGCACTAATATGTGGTATTGAACATGTCTATCCTCTGACAACCAGTCATATGCTAAATATGGCAGGTAATTGATATCTGTACTTTAGGATGTTAAGTGTGCCACATGACTTGCTCACACATCTTGTTTAATTGTCTTCCAGGGGTATGTCCCACCAAAGAAACCCATGTTATATGGCTGCAGAGGAGGCGGAAATACACAACAGCCTGGTGCAGCACTACACCCTGCTGTTCTCTAGAGCCAGCCAGGACCAGCATGAGCGGACTGCACTGTGGCAAGATCTCGTTCTTCGAGTAAATGACATAGGCATGCATAACCGGACATATGAGCAGGTACACCATCACTGCAGTGATTTAATTAAACATGTCCGGTGGCATGCATCTGATATCTGTCGACAACAGCTTGCCACAGGTGGTGGGGTTGCCATTCATCCCCCCCTCACAAGAGTGAAGGAGCTGCTCCTAAGCGTGGTGGCTCCTGGTCAATCACAGGAACAGCAACTTACATGTGTCATCATGGAGGCCGGAGCCACCCGGCATGTTGACATGGGGCGTGCAGGTAACATGACCTATCTGTAGACTACTGTTATCTGTATTGGTAGATTATGCATATGTGACATGTGTACTGTGTGTTTAGCAGTTGTGCTGCATAGTGTTGTGCAATACGGATATTTGGAATATAATCGGTATGCCTGTGACTGTCAACTGCTGTACTACTGTAGTTTAGCAAACTCACAGTAGCAATGGCACAGTTGTGGCCGCTAACAAACTGTCTCATATGCTTGTAGGTCCCTCTGGTGTGACAGCAAGGCAGCTGGTCGATGCTGGTGAGTGTGTTATAATTTTAATATTGCTAATGAAATGTGCATGTCATAGGTGAGGTGTAGGCCATGTACATGTAACATACCTATGCATAATGCATGCTGTGCATGTTTGCTGTGAGACTATACACAGCTCAGTAATGACAGTAACTGCCTCAATCACATGCAATACACAGAGCAGCACACACAATTGTGGAAACACCATACTGGACATTGGATAGGCATAGTTGATACACATGTACACAACATACACAACTTTGGCATACGCAGTACACCTTAACATGCTACACATAGCATATCCAGACACCCGCTGCAAGGTCACACTTCAGTATCCCACATGTCATCCACACAGCACACATAATATACCTGAGGGGTAGAGGCCAATCATTGGGCTGTGCGAAACTCTTCAAAACATAACACATTCATGTTCGTCAATGCTCCCTATTGGGCACATTACGAACCCATGTAATGAGTGGCTGTGAGGCCAATCACTGAACAACAGCACACATGTATCAAAGCCATGTATACTGTTATTAACACGGGCTGTCTACACTCGCACTGCATGGTCTTGAGCAACAAACTTTCTGCATGCTGACGTGTGATATGACTGTTTGCCTTGTGATACTGTAACCCACCTTCAACCACTATTAAGTATGTTTTGGATTGCTGGTGGTGTGTGTGGGTATCTGCTGTAGTGAGGAGTGTATTTGTGTGCACGTGTGCATGTGTTCATGTGTGCATGTGTTCATGTGTGCATGTGTGCATATGTGCATATGTGCATGTGTGCATGTGTGCATGTGTGCATGTGTGCCGACATCATGTACAGGTCGTAAAGTGTGTTTCCTGTCTCCCTCCCACAGTTGCTGTCTTGAAGGTGTAGCTGAGCAGGCATGATGCAGTAAAGCTATGATTGTCACTGCAGCAGGGAAACTGATGTCACTGAGCCACATAGTGATAATGAAGATAGGTGTGTTGAGGCACAGGCGTGTTTGCCAGGGTCTGTCACTGGGCCACCAATTGACAGTACACAGCTGTCCACCCCATCCATGCATACAGTCATACTGCCAATACATCCATCACCAATGCCCATAGCTGAGGGACAGCGTATGGGTGGCATTGGCCAGGAAAGTGTGTTATCCATGGCACATGCATCCCAACACAGCAGCCATACCCAGATGTCTGGAAGGGTACCACATAGGCAGATGTCCAGGGGTTCTTGTAGGAGCACTGCTGTTCATCATGCCACTGGCAGATGTGCCACAGTTCTGACAACGTCACGCATGTTCCAGGCTGTCGTGGAGGCACAGGCACGTATGGAACGGTACACCAGACAGGGACTAAGGGCACAGAGGGCCCATAACACTGCTGTCATTGATAGTATCCATGACCTAGCAGGTGCCATCCGACATTACACCGAAGTCACTGATAGACGTTGGGGAGAGACATTAGATATCCTCCGCAATATCATGTCCATGTGTCAGGACAGTGCGGGATGGTTGAAACATCGTGGTGGATGTATGCCAACAACATCAGCAGCTGGCAGTCACCATGGACATCCCTCAAGCCACAGCCGCTCCCGTACTGCCAGTACCAGCCCCAGCAATGTTGGGGGTGGGCTGTCTATAGAATGTCCTAGAAGACCACATGCAAGTGGCTCTGGACAGTCCCAGCAGGGACCTGTGTCCAGTGTACATCCATCCACCTCTGGGGATAGTACCCAGTCTGGCTTAGTACCTGATAGTGTCAGTAGCACCCCTGCCAGGCACAGGTACCGTATCCATGGCCAGAGACAGTGATCTGTAAAGCCTCGCAGGTACATTCTGTGGCTGTCCCACAAATACCCGTATATGGCAGCCACATAGTGGAACTGTGTGCATGCAGACACACACACATACTCCAGACACCTAGAGCTAACACATACCCACACACATTACAACAACATTGGCCCATTACAGTATTCTTGCCACGCGCACACACACACACACACACACACACACACACACACACACACACACACACACACACACACATGTCAATTGGATGGCTCACTGTAGGCCTCTGGCAAACCAACAACACACCCTGTGCATATGATTAAACCTGTACCACCTCCTGTCATCTGCAACATCGATGCAGAAACAAGCTACCATGGTGCTGATGCACAGGGTGTCTATATAGCAGTATAGCAATGTTAGCATGTTGTCAGCTGTAGAGTGTAATGATATGCTTGAAGGTGCAGCTGAGCAGGCATGATGCAGTAAAGCTATGATTGTCATTGTAGTGTTGTTTACACCAGTGTTGGTTCCAATTGTGTATTGTCTGGCCACGTGCCACTTGGCTGATATGTGCAGTATTTGCAGCATGTGCTAGAGAGTGGACAGTATGTGTGGGATGTGTGTAGCACAGATGTGCAGGTGTACAGTTGTGATAATGATGGAGGTGCACTGTCTGCATGTACGTGCATATTGGACACATGGCCAGGGTGACATGCTCTGTATTACACAGTAACACTCCACAGTTTCTATTGGTGGCCAGTATGCATTGTACTACACACATTCCGGAACCTGACTACACATGTGTGTATGACATGGTTTGACACTGTGCTGTGGGTGATACTGTTACTATCTGTCATTATTTTGCATTCTGGTGGCATACATCACTTCAACAGCCTGACCATAACCAATTGTTAGATTATGTCTTGACAACCGACACACAGGTGTAGGACACACAGCAACATTTGGATCCTTCAGGTACTATACAATGCCAGTAACCACTGGTATTCACCTGCACCCATTACTGAGACCACTCCTGTTTGCCATATAGCTCTCTTGGGTACAAGCAATCACAGTAGGGATATGTCCATCCACGTCTGGTAATGCATACTGTGGCCTACAATGCATTCTCCAGATGGCACGCACATACTCCACAAGGGTATCATACAGACAGATGCCTGTTGTCAAACCCATGCTGTAAAGCTATAAGCCAAACTAAGCATTGTCATCCACCTATAAGGAACATATTATCCCCACAGTACCACATAGGTAGTTGCCACCAGCATGAAGAACAGGTACCGATGTGTACATGCAACCAAGTGCTATGTCATCTCTCCTTTGTTAATCACATTTCCAAAGGTATTCTGGAATCTCTTGGTGGATCACATAAGCAATAAGGGGTCTGCATGCATATTCACAGTTTGTTCTACACCTATGAATAGGCATCATGGACATTCTTTGCTGCGTTTGAACAGGTCTGACATATACCTCGGCCATAGTCCCTCATTCACACATTCCAATAGGAATCGTAATGATTTTGTGTGACACAGATGACCTAGGTCAGGGATCACTGCAGTGGCTGGCCTTGTCACAAGCATACAGATGTGACCTAAGGTCTGGGAATCTGGGAATCAGCAGCATAGTCTGGCAAGCATGACAGCTGTGTAATTGGAAAAAGCAGGGTTCCCACACATGCAATCATTGTGGTAACATGTACAGATATGTATTTGACACACAGCTAGCTCACATGTGCAATGCATACTGATATGTCATACAGTGGTAAAAGCAAAACCCACAACACATTGACCAACAGTGTCACACACATACAGCTCACACACTCACCAAGTGCAGGATTCATGCCCCTACCTAACTATTTCATGATACTAGAGGAGTATGCATTAACACGACGCGCTATGCACATTACTGTCAGTTCTCTTTTCCACAGGTATATTTGTAGGATGGTGACATCATCAGACTTGACAAAGGTTAGATTACCACTTTTGAGGTGTTTCACTACTCTCCTAAAAGGTTGTTCCTTCCCAAGGGGAACACACACAGTTGCACAGTACAGGATTTAAACCCCTACCTAACTAGGTCATGATACTAGAGGCATATGCACTAACACAACATGCTATACAGATTAGTGGGAGTTTTATTTTCCACAGGTATACTTGTAGGATGCTGATATCATCATAGTTGACAAAGGTTAGATTACCACTTTTGAGGTGTTTCACTACTCTCCTAGTAGTTTGTTCCTTTCCAAGGGGAACACACACAGTTCCCAAGTGCCAGATTCAAACCCCTACCTAACTACTTTATGATACTAGAGAATTACACATTAACACGATGCGCTATACAGGTTAGTGGGAGTTTTATTTTCCACAGGTATACTTGTAGGATGCTGACATCATCAGAGCTGACAAAGGTTAGATTACCACTTTTGAGGTGTTTCACTACTCTCCCAAAAGCCTATTTCTTCACAAGGGGAACACACACACAGTTGCCCAGTGCAGGATTCAAACCCCTACCTAACTACTTCATGATACTAGAGGAGTATGCATTAACACGACCTGCTATATGGATTACTGGGAGTGTTATTTTCCACAGGTATATTTGTAGGATGCTGACATCATCAGAGTTGACAAAGGTTAGATTACCACTTTTGAGGTGTTTCACTACTCTCCTAAAAGGTTGTCCCTCCCCAAGGGGAACACACACACACAGTTGCCCAGTGCAGGATTCTAACCCCTACCTAACTACTTCATGATATTAAAGGAGTACGCATTAACACAACAAGCTATACGGATTACTTGGAGTATTATTTTGCACAGGTATATTTGTAGGATGGTGACATCATCAGACTTGACAAAGGTTATATTACCACTTTTGAGGTGTTTCACTACTCTCCTAAAAGGTTGTTCCTTTCCAAGGGGAACACACACAAACACAGTTGCTAAGTGCAGGATTCAAAGCCCTACCTAACTACTTCATGATACTAGAGGAGTACGTATTAACACGACGCACTATGAATACTACTGGGGGTTTTCTTTTCCACAGGTATACTTGTAGGATAGTGACATCATCAGACTATACAAAGTGTGTTACATTAGGTGACATTAGATGGCCTACATTGAACGTATGTCTAAACACTTTGGCCATGTGATCATCAAAGGTGAGTTTACTATCTACCTGTGTCCCCAGGGCCATAATTACTTTCTCAGTACATGCTGGATTACCACCTATGTGATAATTTGTGTGCACTTTGTATTACCCAATGGGGATGACTATGCATTCTTTGCCATTCAGCTTGAGGGCATTGTTTTGACACCAGGTATCTGTCTCTGTAAGACACTTCTGGAGGATGTCTGTGTCAGCTGTACAGTCAATTATGGACCACAGTTTCCAGTCATCTGCAAATCTGTTTAGCCTTACACCTGCCGTGCTTGCCTGTACCTCTAAGCAGTATCGACTGAACAGGTGGGGTCCCAGGACCAAGGCCTGTGTGATGCCATGTGTGACTGGCTTAGAGTTGGACATGGCACCCGCAACTATGAACATGTGTGTTTGATCTGTGAGCCACTTGGCCACCCATCCTGTGACATAGCTGTTCATGTTCAAGCTGGTACACTTGTCCATGATGATGGAGTGGGGAATGTTGTGGTAAGCCCTTAGTGAGGTCCAGGTGGGCTGTGTGGACTACTTTCACCTCCATCTATGTTCATGGAAACTGTTTTAAATAAGTCAACTAGGTTTGGGAGCCAGTCTATGCCTTTAACAAGGCGAAGTTGTGTAGAGTCCAGTGTCTGGAAATCTCCAATGTCTCAGTGTATGATTTCCATGATGATTTGCTCAATAGCTCTGTAGACCAGGCTGAGTACACATGTTGGGCAATGGTTTCCAGGTTCTGTTTTGGCACACCCTTTGTGGAGCTGGATGACTGTTAGTGTATGCCATTCTTTTGATACAAAGCCTGTGATATGCTTGAGTCTGGACAGTGAATGTAGGTGAGGGTGTAGTTCCTTGTGGGCCTAGTGTAAGATGCAGCCTGGGACAACTTACAGTCACATTGATGCTATGTTCTTAGCTTTGGTGAGGGCTGTCTTTACATGCATGTCCGTGAAGTCTGTGTCTCAACATCCTTCTGTGATAGACACAGACCCTTTTGCGGGTGATGGGGGGGAGTTTACACTGCACTTGTCCCCCTGGGTGTGGGCAATGAAAGTTGGTTTGGTGTATGTCATTACATTTTTCAGTAGCTGACAGCATATTTGGAAGTTGATACCTACATGTCTGATATAGCTACAGAAGGCTTTGTGGTTGTTATTCTTACATTCCTTGGCAGTTTGTCTTTAGAAACTGTGCTTGGATTATTTTATGAGTGATCATTGTTTCATCCTAATAATGATCAGTGATGCCTTTCCTTTAGTGAAGTTGGCTCTATCAGGTGTTAGTTTCCTCCTTCTGTTGTCTAGCTTATTTATGGGCAATGACCACCAGATTGTTTTCTTATTTTTGGAGGAGTGCATCTTGCTTTTATTTGTGATGTCTCAATCCATGCATCCCTGTAGATGCTCATAGGATGCAGTTGTAAATGATTTGGCAGACTGTAAACCATTATCCTATAGCAAGAGGGCTTTGGGACTTTCCACTTTGGTCTTGGGAAGTGTGCTGTTTGCTTTTGAAAATGTCTTCACAGTGGTTTCATTGACTGGGTGTGGGGGCGGGATGTGGATGTCCAGTGTGATTACTTAATGATCTGATATTACCAGCGAGGGGTTTATATCTGTTGTGGAACACTGGTACCCCATGTTGGTGATGATCATGTCCAGTATGTTGTCACCTCTAGTGGGTGTGCTGACCAGCTGTTCCAGGGTGTTAGAGTTTCTTAACTCTAGGACACATTGGGCAAAGGACATTTTATAAGAGTAATTCACCCACTCATTGTTTGGGTAGTTGTAATCTCCTCATATAATGGTGTTTGATAGGACCTTTATATTTGCCATTGTTCTCCATAATAATGAGTGAGGTTCCTGAGACAAGGTACATGATCTGTAGCAGGATACAATCTGATGGGCAGCTTTGCCCAATGTTAGTTGCACTTGCATGGTCTCCAAGACCTCATGCTGTGGCAGTAACCTGGAGGTGTGGATATCCAAAAGGTAAATGGCTACACCACTTCCTTTTGTATTTCACTCTTGGTCTTGGGTCCAAACGTCAGGGTGATTGTGAGTGTTTTACGTGGATCATATCCAACAGCTGCATGTTTGACATAGCTTTGGATGTTACGCAGTGAACACCTCTGAGTAGGCGATATGCAAGGGAGTACAGATGGAGCATTTTGCGATGGTCTGTGTATGGCATGTATTTCAGGCCACTAATACTCTTTGTGAGGTATTGCTGCTGGCTTTCCAGTTGTTGTAGTTGTCTTGTGAGGTACATAGCAACAGTGGTGTTGTGCTCTTTTATAGTTCTAGTGAGTGGTGAGTAGAGGGGAACAATGTCCTCTTTTATTCTGCATGAGACACATTTTGTGATGAGGTGTGCCACATAAGAGGGTTTCCTGACTACTGTGGGAATGTGCTTATCACAGTTGTATCCACTGTCCACCCGTGACCCAGGGTCTCTTGTCACACTTAAAGTGTGAGGTATACTACCACTTATGTTGTAGTTCTTGGCTACAGAGATTTTAACAAAGGTGATGATAATGCACTTTTTGGCATTGAGCTACAGCCCATGGCTTGCACAAAAGCCATCTGTCTCAGTGAGGCCCTTTTGTAGGATGTCCACATCGTTAGTTTTTACAATGATGGCTCCTAGTTTGTAGTCCTCTGGAAATGTCAGTAGCCACAGAACCTCCATGTTAATGTTTGCTTCAGGGAAGTAGATACTACACAGCCTGGGAAGTTATCTAGTCCCATGGCTGCTGTGATACTGGCTTCGGAGAGTGTTTTTTACCTGTGCAGCCGTGATGACAGCAACTTTGCAGTCTTTCATTATAGACATGTCCTCTTTCATGGGTGAGAGGGGAGTAAAGTTAACACTGATCCTATCTGCCAGGATGTTGCCAATATCAGTTGGCTCTGTGCATTTAGTGCCATTGAGCTGTAACTCAGAAAAGATCTGAGTGTAACCATGACATGGACCTGTCTGTTGGGCAGAGATCTGCTGCGTAGACAGTATGCCACTGAGTACAGCTTGGGTTACATTCATTCTTGTTGCATGGGGGCAACTATTTGAGGCCAGTAATCCTCTTGTTAAGGTTCTTCATTGTTCTTTATAGTTGATGAACGTGCCAAGTCAGATTCCTTGCAAGTGTGTTGTGGTAGTCTCTGACAGGTCTGATGACTGCTGAGTAGTGGCAACCTCCTTTGACCTACATGCACAGACCTTGGCAGTTTGTGTGTACACATAGCAGGATTTTCAGACCACTTTGTGAATATGTTCCTGGAAGTAGAGATGACTATACACGTTTGTCCATAGATCCCTTATCATCACATCCATATTTAGCCTGTGTGTGTGAGCATGCCCAGTATGACCTTTCAGTATCTTCCTGCCTGACATTTGCTTCGTAATTGTGTGAGCATGCCCAGTATGACCTTTCAGTGTGATGCAGATTGAAATCCACTACATTTGTTGGAGTGTGTGAGCACACACAGCATACACATTTATACCATATGTGTATGGTAAATCAAGGTGTATTTTTACAGCAGGGCTCACCTTTGTGTCATAGATCAACAGGGATCATGCTGTGCCTGCAGGACTTCCATGAGACACTTTGCATAGACCTATCAACATTTCTACATACAGGAGGGACAGTTATTCTTTGTACATTTCTAACCGTGGGTACACCGGATTGTTACTGTGGATGTACATAGGATGTGGGTTTCACCTGACACTTATACACATTTGTTGTGCCTGCACTGCTATGTACAGGACACCATTACAGTCTGTACTGTTGCCTATCATACTGGCTTGAGGCATACTAGTATACTACAGGTCTTAGCGTCCATTGCCACATATATTAGCTTGCAACTTCATAGCCTACACAACCCACATCACAACATCTGGCCTGATGTTCTCTGTCTGCATAGGCATGTGGGTGAGGTTACCCATTTGCCTCATTAGGGGCATGATACAGCATTGCTTTGTGTTTGCATTAGTGTACAATTGTCCTGGTGTGTCTGTACTACTGTAATGCTATCATGGCTTAGTGGTTCAGTACTGTGACTATAGTGCACGGTATCCTGGGTTCAAGCCTTGTCACTTCTTTTTATTTTCATGCTGGCCATACCAGACTGCTTAAGGTACAGAAAAGCAGATATGAGCATGTTTAACTGACTTTGCTCAGCTTTGGCCAACCTTGGCCAACATTGCAAGAGAAATTTTGTGTACATATACTACATATTGGTAAAAGCTGCTTAGCACTAGTTTATATTGCGTAAAACATGGCAATCATGCCTCAGGTGGTGCTGCAGGACTGCCTATGTTGGATGCACATACTACACTCCCTATACATGTTTGGAAACAGGTAGTGTCAAGTTGGGCATCCCTTTTATTTTATGTGCGAGTCAGTGAGAGGTATCATTTCCAGGGTTCCTACTGAGCCAGTGTATGAGTTATGCGTTTCCTCTTTGCCAAGGACAAGGCATACTGGGCATGCCCCCTTCTGCCTACTGGGGCAGGCTCAGGTTGTTCCTCCTCTGAGTCACGCTGTGTCTGTGCAGGCCTTGGCAATGGTGGGGGGCTGTTTGGCCCTGCCCCATGCTGTTCCTGCTGCAGCTGTTTTTGCAGGATCAGATTGTGTAGCATGGCACATACCATGACAATTTGGGTATATGTAGTTGGTGAGTACTCCAAGACTCCACCAGATGTGTCCAGGCACCGGAACCGTGACTTGAGCATCCCAAACACACGCTTGATTATATTTTGTGTTTGTGCGTGTGCCTCATTATGGAGTTCTTGTTCAGGTGTGTGTGCATTTCTGATGGGTGTCATCAGCCACGGCTCCAGTGCATATCCAGCATCCCCCACTAGGTGACCGTCAGGGATGTCCCCATTTGCAAATGTCTGGTACAGCTATGACAGATGCCAGATATGGGAATCATGGTAGCTTCCAGGGCAGCCAGCATACACATTCAGTATTATGCCCTGGGCATCACACACGACCTGACAGTTGATGGAATGGAAGCCCTTGCGGTTGATGTAGGCCCTACCCTGCTCACCAACTGGTGCTTTGAAGTGTATGTGCATGCAGCCAATTGCACCCACTACCTCAGGGTATTCCACTATTTGCTGGAAGAGACGCATATTGCTGGCCAATACCTCACGGGAATTGGGGAAATATACATGATCACCGACATGTGCTGACAGGGAATTCAGGAACTGGTGCAGTACCCTTGATGCTGATGCCTGTGAAATCCCCATCATATCACCAGTTGGTCTCTGGAAGGTACCTGTTGCTAGTATTCTTAGGCCAGCTCATACCTTGGTTTCCACTGGGATGGGTTCCCCTCTGTTGGTTCTGTGTGTGAGGCGTGGCCTGCACAGCTCAACAATTTGCTGCAGGAGCTCTCTGTCCACTCTATAATGCTCCACTATCTCCAGCTCATGTAGCCCCTGGTAGGTTACCCTGGGTCTGTACACTCTTCTCCATCTCCACACTGTGGGTTGCTCAGCAGCATTCGCAATGGCACCACCCTCAACATCTTGCACATGTTGCCTTATAACAGCAATGGCAGCCCCTAACATTTTTATGTCTCAGTTTAAGCTTTTTAAATTTTCACTTCTCTTTGTTGACTGCAGTGTTGCAGTGTTTCTGAGAAAAACATGGGGGAATGTTGTTTGCAGAGTTTTAGGTGCTGGGCTAGGCTGGGCTAGTGTACTGCCTGTGTAATTGGCTGATTCTGATTGATTTCACATGGCAGCTCTGCTAGTTCTCCTTGGTTAACTTCCTACTACTTCCTTTCTTTCTTTTTCCCATTTCTCTTTCCACAGGGGGCAGCGCAGCGCAAACAAGTGCAAACATGCTCACACGCACGCACACAGGCTTACACAGGCTTACACGGGCTTAGGTGGGTGCACATTCATGTATACTAGCTTAGACAGCCTTACACAGGCTTACATGGGTGCACACATGCGCACACAGGCTTAGACAGGTTTACATGTCCGCATACGCGCACACACAGTGTAAGCAGCTTTGCAAGAAACTTTAGTGATAGCCACGACGTACACCTTCAGTTTCTTGATTTCAATTTAGACAACTGTAGACACAACTCTTTTAGTCCTGAGTAACTCACAGCAACCACATGCCACTCTGCTCCAATAAGCTTACAGTCTTTTTCATACATACCCCCTCATGATGTCACCCATCACCTACTCTGTTACTCCCCTTTTCCTACTCTTACACTCTAGGGACATGCTTCCCATAGCAGGGAATATTGGGATTCACTATCCTTATCCTCATTTGCATAGGATTGCCTACTAATGCTTAGTTACATCTCTCAGACTGAGCTTCCCCCCTTAGCAACCTCTACTCAGTAGCCATGTTGTCTTCAGCCTGCCATTAACTTGCATGGCAGATTAATATTTTGAATAAATTACCTATTTGTGCCTTTTATTTTTTGGTTTTCTGATTTTTAGAGCACAGCACGTTTGCGTGGCGCTGCGCTATGCTTAAACATCGGAGATCGAGGTAAAAAATATATATATTTTTTATTTTGCAACGGGAAAAAATGCCAATGGCCATATATTTAGCCACTGGCATGCTTCCTCAACTGGATGCATCCTTTATTTGGAGCTGTCACAGCTCCGTTTTGCTATTTGCAGAACGGTACTCAGTTGACAACTGAGTACATTTCTGCAAATAACACTACTCTTACTCGGACAGGTTAGGGTTTCCTGGATCGCAAATTTACCTCATTTGCATAGCTTTTGGCAGCAAATGAGGTAATTTGCATAACCTAACCCTGTCCATGTAAGAGTCATTTTAGGAGCTCTCTTGCACGCCCCTGCTGGCTGTTCCTGGCTCACTCGGCAGACATGTTGGCTGCATGGAGTCTTACTCTACTCTTAGACTCCGTGCAAGCCTTCGTGAATCAGGCCCATATTCTACTATCTTAATGGGGGCACATTATGAGAATATACTTAGTTGTAATATGAAACAAAGTAAGATGAAGAAATGTAAACTTCCTTTTCATAACAAAAGGTCTGTGCAGTTATAAGATTACTGCTAGCTTTATTTTTGCGTCTTTGCAATAATATGCACCTAGGTTAATGTTAGAGTGAAATTAGACTGCAAAAATGTGTATTTGATTTTTTTTGTAAGAGTACAATGGCCAAAAGAATCTGGGTAAAACTTGCTAACCACTATTACTTTAACTGAATATGGCATACCTGACCTGAGATGTAGTTGCAGTATATTATGCCACCATACCCTTACCCCAACCTTAGTGGCTATTACCAGAGATAACAGTGATAGTGAAAAGCAAAGCAACACACACACACACACACACACACACACACACACACACACACACACACACACACACACACACACACACGCACACACACCAGATGAGGTGCACTATGGAAAGTGTGAGACCCCAGATGGAGGGAAAGGATGGTGGAAAGCTGGTGAAAGAAATAGAGGTTTATTTTTGATAAAAGAGGGTATGGAATAAGTCTTCAGAGACTCCTTTATACCATATTAATGATTCCCCATTTATATCTGCAGTGTGTTAAATAGAAGCATTCTTTTGGACAGATTTTCTTCTCCAATGAATAGTACACTGCACTCCCTCATATTTCACGGGCCACAAGTGCGAGGGATAGCACTATTAGCTGGTGGCAGTATTTGCAACACAAAGACATATGCAGAGGATTAAAACCCACAACAGGCTAAGTCTAGTTAGCAAGAAATTAAATCATATAGTAGAACCATTACCTGAGACTTACTTCTGTTATCTAGAGGGTGTCTGAGTACTTGGCTAAATCTTTACTTGGTCAGGGTATTATTATTATGTGGGACATGACCCTAATTTTAATCAAAATGAATGGGCACAGACACTGTCTATCCTCCCAGATTTAGAGCCCACCCCTGTTCTAGCATTCTCATATTTTAAGGGACAGCATATTTTTACCTAAAAGGCTTACCAAGTAAAAACTGCATCCATTCAGTTGCTGGAGGTGTGAGAAATTGGATGCAGATTGCTACAGTATGGTTTGGAGCTATACTACAACGACAGCAGAAAGGATGATCTACAGCATGTTCTGTGGCAACAGATTAATAAAATAATGTTATTTCCCTCTCACAGATGTCAAGTTTTGGTTATGCACACTAAACTAAGCTGGTATGGGTTTGCATACAATATTGCTTAGTAGGTACAGATGGGACTACTTGGTCATGTGTGCTTCATCTATCAAATGCACAAAGAAAATTCTATGGTCTTTCAAATATTGCACTGCTATGTCACAAAATGAAAGTGCTTTACTTCCCTTTTATTAACAGTTATTCTCAAAACATGTCATATATTATTTCTTTGTATTTTGGGGACAATATATTGTTATTTGAGTATATATGATGTGATTATGTTTATATTTCTGCTTGAAATTTCAACCTTGTTTTGCTCTCTGTTTTTCCCATATTGCAATATTATTGAATGCAATGTAGACATGTTTAACAAGTGTATAGTATGAAAATGGTATATTGTTACATATGAGAGATTTCTGCAATACGTTTACTTGGATTCCTATCGCTCAATGAACAACTAAAAAAAATGTCAAACCAATAATGAGATAGATATTGCCTGATCAAAACAAATATGTTGTTCTATATTGGCCCTTATTAATGGTTGTTGAGTGCAACCTCTGTGCTTAGTTATTTGTTCATTATTATCGGCCAGTGGTGGTCCACATTTCAGGAGGGTGTTTGGATTGATATTCTGTTGATGAATAAGGCAGAGAAAACATGGCACAAGATGAAGAAGAGAAATACATGGAAATTGTTTAGTTACCAGTCAGGGTCTATATCAGAACATCAAAGTTTTAAAACTTCAAATGTCCTAATATCGACCCATTTTGAGTGAATGCTAAAAATAGCAAAGCTGCAGAACACTGAATTCTTTCCTAGGGAAAGAATTTGGTTGTCCGGTTCTGTGGCTTCGCTATTTTCAGCGCTGTGGTGGAAATTTTCGGGTCGGGTTCAGGTAAGTGTGCAATTGTGTGGTTGTTAGGATTAGGGCACGGGTTAGGTGAGTTAGAGTTAGGGCATGGGTTAGGCGAGTTAGGGTTAGGGCGCAGGTTAGGTGAATTAGGTTTAGGGGTGGGTTAAGTGAGTTAGGGTTAGGGCGCGGGTTAGGTGAGTGTGCGATAGTGACGGACCTTAGGGTAAGGGTTTGGGTTAAGGTAAGTGGATAGATAGTAGTGTATGTACAGTTTAGTGTAGGGTTAGTGTTAGGATTATATGTGCATGTGTGTGGATTGATGTTTTTTAGGTGTGCTTGTGTTGTGTGTGTGTTTCGGAATAGCGAATTTTTTCCCAAGGAAAAAATTTGCTGTTCTAAATGTTCAATATCATGTGGTTTAGATATTTTAGGTTCGATGAAATAGTGTTCGCTATTTTCAACTTTCGACAGCGTGATATAAATGCACCAGTTATGTTATTTATTTTCATATTTCAATAAAAGAAAGGCTGTATGATGTGTATGTTGTTTGCATGTGTGTGTGCTTCATAGCCAAAGGGACACTGAAAACAGAAATTCAGTTTTATTGTCACTGGCAAAAAGGAAAACAAAATCGTAGCTTACATGGCTTTAAATATCCAAACAAAATACAGATCACTTTATGTTGTTTGCATCAACATTTTGGAGTCTGCACAGCCCATTCAGAATGCACCCTGTCTTTAAAACAAAAATGAAAAGCCACACGCCTCTCCCTGGTCCAACTTCCAGCTCTGTAAACAAATAATTCCACAGGTTAGCCACAACTGTGCTGTCCCATTCCACGCTTACTAGGTCTTCCTTCAATTGGTCTTCCAGGTGAGGAACTGACTTTCATGTTTGCTGTTTTCAGGCATCCTCCTTAAATACATACTTGATTGTCAAGTACAACCTTGTTATCTAGCTAACTGCTCTAAAAATATTCCCATGGTCTATACTGTAGTTCACTAAAAATGAGCCTTACACATTTTCCAAGAAAAAGGTTACATCTACTTCCCTCCCAGTGTAGACTCAGGGATTTTGGAACCTCAGCAATGTGTTGTTAGTCCCTCAATAACTCATCAGCATTCCTGTTGTCTAGCCTGGATCTGTGGGTCACTGCATACTGATCAGATTGTTGGATACCACCCACCATCACAACTTTGTTTTATAATCAATTTGCCTACTCTGCCATTATGAAAGAGCATGATATGTTACCAAACAGAAGTGTTTCTCTAACATAATTCTAGAAGTTGAAAGTCTACTTTATAGCCTCAGTTTTCAATAGATGAGTATCTCCTTTTTACATTACTCAGATCACTAGTGATAGAGCACATAAGGTGCTCCTTATTTTAATGTTTTTAGGATACCACTGTCCTAAATCCTACTTCTGACATCAGTATATAAGTTAAACCCTTTAGTGAAATCAGGAGTTATCAACACAAGTTCAGACAGCATTATCCTTTTGTATCATATCTCTTAATTTTTTTGCTGAAGAATATTGGACAAAGCCAAAAAATAATGGATAGAAAAGGGCCACAAACCATGGTCAATTTTTCAAATATTTCTAGAATTCAGTTAAAAATGAATAGAACAGATTTTGCATTAATGTGTATTTTCTGACTAGTAAGAAGTATGAAATGTATACTTTTTGACATTATTTACTGACTGTAATTCCCACTTATTTACCAGAAAAATCAAAAATTGTATGAGGGTCAGGATGAAAATATGAGGCAAAATCAGAGATATTCTGCAAAATTTAGGGCAGTTGAAACATATGCTTTCTTTCTTCAGTAAGTGTTTTATATACCACAAATGACTACTGCACCTTGACAGTGGATTTCTTTCTAGTAGCATCTGTCTAATGACAAGTAATAATTGTAAAACTAAGCACATACTTTGTGTCAAAAACTCTTAATCCAAGAAAAGCCTTCACCTCTTTCTTTGTAAAGGTAACAAGCAAGTTATTTACGACCAGTATTTTTATTAGTTGTGGTCTCTTCACACTTCTTCCTGTAATGCACCCTGTGTCCTTGACTTTCATTATACCCAGTTCAGTTCTGGTTACAATTTACAGTCAAGCCTGTCTGCCTTCTGGATTCTTAAATAGCCTACACTTTAGTTGAATGAAATTCCGCATCATCCAGGAAGGCAGACACATATGTGAGTGGAGTTCAATATATTATACATCAGCATCAGAATAGTGTCTGAGGCTCCATGAAAGACAGGTGGTAATTCTAAGTATTAAAACAGACCTTTAGGAATTATACAAGTTGTTTTTGCTGTTGTTTTGGTTGTTTTTTATTAATACTGAATGTTGATGAATACTGATTAATCAGTCTGTTACTAAACAGCATGTCCCTTCAATCTGGAAAATCTCACACATAATTCCTTTACATGAAGGTGTAAAATCAACCAAACTCACAAATTATAGACCCAGCATAGTTCTATCCTCACTATCAAACTCTTAGAAAGGTGTATACATTCTCAACTTCTACATTATCTTACAACCAATAACTCAGTGGCCAAATCTCAACATGGTTTCAGATCCTATTAGTACCACTACCACACTCCATAGCTTTACCAGTACCATAAGGCAATACAGAAATGAAGAGAAAATAGTTTTGTCAGTCTTTCCAGATATGTCTAAGGCCTTTGATACAGTTTCCCACTGCAAACTACTGACTGTTCTCACAAACCTAAAACTCAATTTTTCCGCTCTCTCCTGGTTCCAAAGTTACCTAACAGATCATCAGCAGGCAGTGAAGTGGCTATAAGACCTCTTCCTCCTTCTCCAAATCACACTAGGAGTCCCATGGGGGTCCATTCTCATTGCTCTTCTTTTCAGTATTTTTACTAATGACCACTGGCTTCCATAATCCAAAATGCAGACGACCCTGCCCTTATATGTGCAGCATCTACCATACAACTTCAAGACATAACACAAAAAGTCTTTCACTGAAATTGAAACATGGCTGGCTAATTCACAGCTCATACTTAACCTCAGCAAAACTAAACTTATGATCTTTCAACCCACCAGATCCTCTGATCCTTCTCCCACCTTCTACATTACCGCTATCGATAATACAAAAATTTCTCCTGAACCTCAAACAAAATTACTAGGAGTTATGATAGATAACAAGCTGAGGTTTGACTTACATATATCACAAACAATTAAAAATGTACACAAAAAATGGGAACCCTATACATAAATAAAAAATTTCTAACAGGTAGTTCTAGAGTACTCATTGCCAGCACCCACCTCCTGTTAACTCTCCTCTATGACAGACCTAGACAAACTCAAAACATGCTATAACAAAATAGCTACATTTGCCACAGACTTCACACATAGGACTCACCACTGCCTCACTCTAAAAGAACTCTCCTGGCTTGAACTACCACAGCTCCCAGCTTATAACCAGCCAACCATAGCTCATAAACTACTTTACATTCAGGAACTCAGGGTCATGGTTGGACTCCTTGTCAAAAACATTAGGGCTGGCTGATGCAGGGAGGTTACCAGGGCTCAGAGTGCAAGTTAGAGGCCTGGGGCTGACTGGCAAGGGACCTCACCAGTGCAACTGGTATCTCCCCCACACAGGTAAGTAGTGGCATCACCACCATGATGACCTGAAAAGATGGAAGGGGGCTCTCTTGGACACCTGGATCCAAGAATTCCAGGCTGTGAACGTCCCACATGTATAAGTACCATTACCTGTGTTTCACCAATATATAATTTTAAATGTCTATTAAACTGGTATGAATAATGGTGTTCTTCTCTCCCAACAGCTGCAGAGGAGAGGGATTACACCATTGAGGCACATGCTGGGTGCTTGCCCAGGTTGCACTGTGAGTGTGGTGAGTACAGATGTATTTTGCTATCTATAGTCAAATAAGCAAGACAGGGTAAAGCAATAACTGATTAGGCATATACAGTAAAGATTGTATTGCAATGAATGTGGATTTACACTTCTACTGCAGGAAGTGCATGCTGCCAACTATAGTGCCACAAGCAGGGAAGACTAAAGCATTAACCGTAATAAAGTATATGCAATAAAAGTTTGTACTGCAATAACTGTGGAATTATAGCTGTCTTGCAACACCTGCATAATGACAACTGTTGTGCAATAAAAACATGAAATTATACAAGTAACTGATTGAAGGTTTTTCTAATAAACTCTGTTGTGCAATGACTGTGACTGTAGGGCTGTTTTGCAAGATATCAATCATTAAAACTGTTCTGCAATAAAAACACAAAATAGTATCAGTACCTGCATGAAGATATATCTAATAAAGTATGTTGTGCAATAGGGCTGGTTTGCATGAAATCAATTATTAAAACTGTTCTGCAATAAAAACACTAAATTGTATCAGTACCTGCATGAAGGTATGTATAATAAAGTCTGTTGTGCAATAGGGCTGTTTTCCATTAAATCAATTATTAAAACTCTTCTGCAATTAAAACTCAAAATAGTATCAGTACCTACATGAAGGTATTAGCTACTAAACTCTGTTGTGCAATGAGTGTAGGTTCTAAGTTGCTTTGTAAGAATTGACTTATGACAACTGGTCTGCAGTGACACATGGACCAATGGCAGGAACACCACGGTAAATCATTTTCCAGCAGGATTGTCTTGTTTTCACCATTACATGCCAGCTACAAGCATTCAGGCTGTGAGATATGGTGCTGCAGTCAGGTATAACAGTGTAATAGTTGTACATTGCAAATAATAACCCATATCCGAATACTGTTTGTTGACTTCACAACATTTTCAACACACTAACAATATAATGTGTACACCTGAGATCTATGTAGTACTTTACCTAGCATTTCTGCCATGATTGAATGTCATGCATGTGTGTTCAACTGCCACTGCAGGCAAGTATCGCTGTTAGCAAGTCATATTTTGGTGTCAGGTGAGCTCTAGCAAATATCAGTCAGTAATCAAAAGTGATTCAGTAACTCAGTTTGATAAATGCTGTGTAAAAAATAAATTTTTGCCACACACAGACCAGGGTTCAAATCCAGTACTATGTAGATCTAAATATTACAGTATCAGTCATGTAATGTTTACAGATATTCAATCCACAGGAACTACAGGTAAATGGGTGAGGTATCCCACATTACAGATACATTATTGTGTGTTTACATGTCACATTACCAGGAATGTGAAAATACAGCATAAAATACAGGAAATAAGTGTAATAATAATAATAAAACAAAATAAAAGAAATAAAATCTATAAGCTTTGGTATGGTTGCATGCCTGAAGTATGTGTTAAAGGTTTTTGCAGTCAATTAATACATTGGATGTAGATGTTCTCTGCAGTCATTGTGATTGGGTTCTAGCCCAATGCTTGCCAAGGAAGGCATGATAGTTGTTTACTGTCTGTACTGTACACATACATGTCTCTCAAGTGTCACACTGTCACAGAATGTAATTACTGCTGCATAATCCTTCTGTCACAGATGTATCATCAATATGATTATGTGAATAGAAAAGTAACATTACATCAGCCCACAGTACACCTTGGAAGTTATATAGTTGCATCTGATGTGCAAGTGTTCTGTGTAGTTGTGTACCTGCAGTTGTTACTGCTTGGCTCATACTTTCCTATGTGGATAGCTTGAGAAATATGTACATGCTACAGCAGTGATAGGGTACTTTTACACATAAATAAAGGACAGACCTGTAGAGTAGATAGCAGTACTGTTGTCAACTATATAGCCTATAATGGTATTAATGAACTGTATTTCTCTGTCTGTCCACCCCTTATCTTCAAATATTTATTATTGTTATGCATTGGCTATGGTGTACTATTAATAAATATTGTTCCATAAACTTTATTTTGTGGGCATGTGTTTTATTGTTGTTATGTATTACAGTGGTTGCAAATTAACTTATCTTGTTGAATTACCTATTCTGTTGGCCATATGCCATAACTGTTACTGGCATGCTGTTAATATACTGACTGTTCTGTTATTCATGGTTGTGTTTCACATAACATGCACTGAAATGTATTTAGGTTATTTCCAATTTTCTAGCATGCTGTTATTACTAACAATGGTTTTGTTCATTTTCTTCTTTCGGCTTTTTCCGGGTTAGGGGTTGCCACAGCGGATCACCTGTCCACTCATGATTGGCAGTGGAGTTTTATGGTGTCGAGTTGCCAGCCCAGCACCTAACCTTCCACAGAAGGCACACACACGCACTCACACCTAGGACCAATTTAGAGTGTCCAATCAACCTACAGCATGTCTTTGGGATATGGGAGGAAACCGGAGCACCCAGAGGAAACCCACGCAACCACAGGGAGGACATGCAGACTCTGCACAGAAGGCAGCCCAGCCAAGGATCGAACCAGAAAACCTGTTGCTGTGAGGCGGCAATGCTAACCACTGCACTACTGTGGCCACCCAACAATGGTTTTGTACATAACTAACCTAAATGTATTGCTTCACTTACATAACCACAGCAAATCAGGGTAGGTCAGTTCCTTCTGATCTGCTTACCCTACCTCAGCCGGCCATAGCACCAGCATGTCTGGGATCCAAGCTGGTGGTGCCCCCTCCACTGGCCTTGCACCACCTTTGAGTGGAACTCTCTCAAAGGAAGTGGTCTGCCCCCCCCCAAGAGTGGTGGTGGAGGGGCGGTAGTCACCAAGGATTAACTTACCGGCCATGGTGTGTAGGATTGTTCATAGAAGCTATGAACGTTGCCTGCACCAGATTGAAGGCAGACTTGACAACCTGGTGGGGCTGGGTGGCCCTGGAGCCCAGTTTCTAGCACAGCCACCTTCAAGGCAGTGAAGGAGCAGTGTAGACTGCCCATGACTGGGGACTTCAATCATGCTGCTATCATCTGGAGGCACATGCACTTCAGATTCCACAACACCCTCTCCATCCAAGGTGTTTATCCCCTCATGTGTCACACACCACCCCTTTCTGCTGTCTTGCCTGTCTTGTCTGTCTGCAATTGCATCCTCACCTGCCCAACTTACATCCCCACATGTACCTATATCCCTTCCCCAACATTCCACTCTCTACTAATTAAAAAAAAAAAAAACATAAAAAACAAAATGGGCACCTGTCCCACAAAAAAATGCCCCATACCTATCTCTCCATTTTGCACACATGTCCAGTGGACACAATTAATTTTATCCAATTGGCTTGACAACACATTTATGTTGTCCTCACTCCTATTGCTGGTGTTTGAGAGTCCAAATTCATTCACAAAATCTATCAAACTGCACATGTGTTGCTGTACAAGAAATGGAAGGCTATGGTTCTGCCCTACACCCATCCTGCACATTACCTACCTGCCTTTTACTATGTTTTTCCCTCCTGCTTGTCTCCATTTCACCACTGTCCTATCACCCCTTTTTCTTTTCTTTTTAATTTTTTAGAGCAGGTTTGCATGCGAGCTAAGCAGAGCACTGTGATGCGGCTCATTACACAGCACTGCACAAACCTGCTTAAATGAGCTTTAATGTGCCATAATGATCCTATGTATTTCTCACAGTGTTAGGCACATGTATAAGAAAATCTCCCCTTCCATGTTTTGAATTGAGGCCCTTGTTAACTACAGCATGCTGCACTAACCCACTAAGCCACACAGATCTTAGTTAAAGCAGATGTTTCCAGCAATACATATTGATTGCCACTGACAGACTAAAATCAAACCTAATGTGACAAAAGGGAGTATAGCTGGGACTCTGATGCAGAAATACACCAGTAGACAGCCAAATAAATAATAATGGCAGTGCATGAGGTGTGGGATAGCAGGTAAATGTTCCCTTTTATCTGCAACATCTTCAAACACACCTGCTAAGGCATCAGTGGAAGAGTACATATGCTCAAATGGGACTGTACTGCAGAACAACTGTTTTTGAAACCCATACACATACTGATGGATGCAGACATGTGTCACAGCCTGTATGTCAGCACATATATCTGGTAAATACACCTACTGCAGCACTGACTCAGTAGTGCAGTGAGTTAAATGCCTTGCATACAAAACAGTTTGCCACACACAGTCCTGGGTTAAAATCTAGTGTGTTTCACTTCAATTACATTGTTGTGAACAGAGCAAGTAATGACTGAGTCATACAATTTTAATCCATATAGTTTACAGCTACTGAATAATCAGCTGCCCAGTTTTGCAAGTCACAGGCCTGCAGGTAGGGACACACTGCACATATTTGAATAGCCTAACTATATCTCGCCTACTACTCTGCTATTGGCACTGTTGCATAAAAGATGTACCTTAAGCACATGCCTCAATTGTACTGTAATGGGTAACCTTACCCTGGCTCTGATGTAATGACAGGGCTGACAGAGCTGCCACAGTTGCACATACAGCTTGTTGGCCTCCAAAGTGTTCACATGCCCCCCATTGTGTTCTAGGCTCCAGCAGCAGCAGATGTATGATAAGGTAGCTGCTATAGACTGACTATACCTCCCAATCCCCTATAACAAGGGATCTGGGTACAACCATTCATAAAGGAGGGGAGGCAAAGGCCCAGAGATAGGTACATGTTTCACAGTTTGCCCCTACAAAGATAGAAAGTTGATAGAATAGCAGCTACTGCATTAGCATGAATATTCTGACAGGTATGAAGTGTGACACTCACATGTCTCTCTCCTCTTTCTGACCTCAACCCACAATGTTTGCCAGTGACCTGCCAGAACACCCCACTGTCATGAGACACTGGTCAAACATATGAGGGAAAACTGTGGACAAACTTCATACATTTCTACAGTGGACAGTATTTGTACTTACACTCTGTGATACTGTAGTCTCCACACCTCAGTAATGTCCATCTCAAAAACTATGAAAGGGACCAAGGCCTACATGAAGGCTTTATATATTGAACTGGGGTGCCATGTCATTGGCTAATGATAATAATAATAATGATAATAACGATGATAATTCAGCTGTTTTGGATGCAATTAGCAATTCAAAGTCACAGATTGGTGCACAAGCAATTACCTGTTAATGAGCATTACCTACAAAAGGCAAGTAACTGCTAATGGGGAACAGGTCTGTGTGTGGTTTTACTCACACAGACAGTGCATGTGCAAAGCATCTGCAGAGGAATGCCTCAAAAAAGGAATATGTCACTCTACCATATATGTACTATATTCCCCATAAAACAGGATACATACAGGAGGATGGAGGTATGGGGAATAGGGATTAAAACAGTAGGCTTGTATTAGATCTATAATAATGACTTGTCAGTGATACTCTGCTGGCCAACACCTACAGGTATCCATCTCAATTGTCCCTGCTTTGAATCACATCTCTGCTCTGTCCCTGTCCATTGCTCTTTCAATGGTCAGCTGTTGTAGTAAAGATAGTGGATTACACATAAGACATAGTGGCAATATGTAAGGGTGTACAGTCCTGTAACATCAAACTATGTTCTGTAGTTCACCTCCTCTCAGTCTGTCAATGTCACACATAAATAGTACTAACATTGTACAAGTGTCCCTGAATGTCCCTGATGTATTCTGGCTAAGTCCCTGTTTCATGGACATTCATCCCTTTCTGGTTGAGAGCTATGCCTAACATACTTCTCAACCTCCTACAGTAAGACATCAGGACAAAGCCATATTTAATGGGGGGACAAAGGCCCAAACTCAGTGACAGAGTATACATATTGGCCATACAATGTAAGAATGTGATTAGAGTAACAGATATGACTCTAGCATAAGTGTTACCTGAGGGGTCTGACAGGTGACAGTTAGATTATGTGTCAGTTTATTGACAGCAGCCATCAATCAGTGGACAGCCATTTGTCAGACATCAAGTTTGTGCAAGAAGGAGCACACCTATGAGGCAAACATGTAACATTCTGCAAACATCTGCATAGTTGAGAGGTATGATGTCTACAGGAAACATATACAACAGCAGGTTTGCATTGCTGTCTGTCATTGTGGCACACTGGTGTGACTGGACTCTCCCCATATAGTTGCTGGAACAGCACACTGCTATTTATCCAACAGTGGCTGCAACACATATTAGTGAGGATTTGCCCATTGCAGACACACCACAGTACACTGCAGTGATACCTGTAGAGACATTCAGCAGAATCTGTCACAACGTATAAGGACATTAACCAGTATTGCTACTATATTGGTGACAGACATTCATGTATTGTGTTGCCAAACTGTAGAGTATGACATATGAAGGAGCAGTGGATAGTGCAGGCCATTATGGGTGTATAGGGTCAGTACATAGTGGACATTCATGTATCTGGTCCTGTAATGTGTTCACCTCTTGTTGTCTTGCAGGAATGATGTACCAATGGAGACATCCTCCATTTTCATCTGCAGAAAATGGTGCTATACTGGATGCCCTCAAACTTAACCATCACATCCTGCTTTAAGGGGGTCACCACAATCATAAACAGCAGGCAGCATTTTGGGACAACCTTGTGAGGGCTGTTAATCATATTGGCTTTTAGGACAGGACCACACTGGGCCACAGTCATGGTCAATGCCGCACGTCAAAGGGCAGCTGCTGTTGCCAGGGATCGTGCTGCCACTAGCAGTCATTATGGCAGGCTCTACAGACACGTACATGGATGTCAGGTCTATCTGCATTGGGGGGGTTGGCTTTTACCTACAGTATGCGCACATACTCAGAATATCAGCAATATAGCCAGTATCACATTAGCTACTGTACATGTGGCTATACACACATACTGTCTTGTAACACTGCAACTACATTTGATGTTACTGACAATATCTCCCCCCTCACCGCTTCATAGGTCCATCAGTTGTGGCCGGAGTTTGTGGTCCTGTACTTGGTAATTGTGATACTGTTGTTTTCCAGATGAGATATACCCTATGAATATTAAAGGTGCCCATTTTGCCTTATGCACAACTGTTGTGCTTAGCCAGTGTAGAATAATTGTATATTCCATCTCATAGCAGTTACCTACAGTGCATTGCCTAGGGAATGACAGGTGTGTATTTGTACAAATATTAACATGTTTGTACTTATAGTTATGAGCAACTATGCAGACTACTATACATGAGGCAATTGCTTCAAGATGCCCATTCAAACACAATAGGGAGAAGGTACATACCTGAGGCAGTGTTACTACAACCGGCATATCATTGTCAAGATAGGTGTAATGGGTTTTATGTGTAGTCCTGTCACATACACTGTCATATTGCATACCTCACAGGTGTATTGCACTGGCAACACTACCCGGATGTAGGTGATGTGCATGTTATACAGGGCCTGGGTTGTCTGTGTATGTTGTTATGAGTGTGTGTTGTGTATGGGATCATAGATGAGAAGATGTGGGATGTAATGCAGATGTGAATCCTCATCTGTATGAGTCTGTGTGGATTACCATATATAATAGTGCAGGTGGTAATGTACTGCTTTTGTCTTGCTTCTCACAGGTGAACAGGGGGGTTGGAGTCTGTCCCCCTCACAACATGATGTCAGTGTCATGTCGTACTCTGATGATGATGGTGGCAATAGTGAGGTACAGGTGGGGCTGTCAGTGGCTGAATCTGTCCCAGAGGTTGACATAGGTTCATAGTATCAGCCCAAGGGCCTACATAAGCCTAGCCAACAAGGTTCACTGGCTTACACCACCCAAGAAAGTTATTTTCCTGTGCCACTGTCGAGCAGAGACACAGAAGTGATCCCTAGGGTGTATTTCCTATTTTCCATCCACTCATCAAGATGCTTCTTGAAGAGTGCTAATGAAGAACTTTGCTTGACATAGATGGGTAGCCTGTTCCAGATTATGGGAAGTATCTCGGACAGGAATATATCCCTCCAGCATGTCCTGTTTATTGTGGTGACAAGGTTTAGGTCCCTAGAGTGTGTAGCTCAGAGGGAATGGGATTTCTTTAGTTGTAGCATGTCCAACAGCTCTGGGTTTGACATAGATTTATATGTTAGGCAGAGATCACCTTGGAGAAGGTGATATTCTATGGAGGAAAGCTGGAGTTTTTTGAGATGGTCAGCATGGGGCATTTGTTTGAGGCCAGTAATTCTCTTTGTGAGGTACTTCTGTGGCCTTTCCAGCTGCTGCAGATATCTTGTGAGGTACATTCCAAAAGGGGCGTTGTACGCTATAATGGGTCTAATGAGTGTCAAGTAGAGGGGAACAATGACCTCTTTTTTTGTGGATGAGAACCCTTTTATGATGAGGTGTGCCACGTAGAAGGACTTCCTGACTACTGTGGCGATGTGACTATCAAAGGAAAGACTACTGTCCACCTGGCTCCCAAGGTCTCTTATCACACATTCGGTGTTAAGTAGATTTCTGCCTATGTGGTAGTTCATGGGTACAGTGTTTTTACCAAAGGGGATGACACTGCACTTCTTGGCATTGAGCTTGAGGCCATGGCACTGACACCAGGAATCTGTCTCAGCAAGGCCCTTCTGTAGGATGTCCACATCATTTGGGGACTTGACTATGGCTCCTAGTTTGCAGTCATCTGCGAACTTCATTAGCCAGAGACCTTCTGTGTTAGCCTGCACTTCAGGGAAGTACATACCAAACAGGAGAGGTCCCAGGATGGAACCCTGTGGTACTCCACTTGTCACTGCTTTGAGGTCAGATTTGGAGTCTGCAACTTTTACAGTGTGGGTTCTGTCAGTGAGACAGTTGGCAGCCCATCTTGTAATGTAGAGATTTATACCTAGTTTAGTGAGTTTAGCTATAATTCCAGAATGGGGGATGGTGTCGAAAGCCTTGACGAGGTCAAGATAGGCTGTGTGAACCACCTTATCCTCATCTACGGCTTTGGTGACTGCCTCAAAGAAGTAAATCAGGTTCAGGAGGCATGATCTGCCTTTCACAAACCCGAACTGGGTGGGATCCAGAGTTTGGAGGTTACCAATGTCTTTATTTATGAGTTCCAGGATAATATGTTCCATGTCCTTGCAGACCAGGCTCATCAGGCTAATAGGTCAATAGTTCCTGGGATCAGTGGCGGCTCCCTCTTTGTGGAGTGGGATAACTGTTGCTGTGCGCCATTCAGTGGGCACAAAGTCTGATGTTAGGCTATTATTGAACATAGTGTTTAAGTGGGGAGCCAGTTCATTCTGAAGTTTGTGTAAAACGCAGCCTGGGATGTTGTCTTGTCCAAAGGATGCTGTGTTTTTGGATTTAGAGAGTGCAGCTTTTACCTGCGTAGCTGTAATTACAGGGACTCTGCATTCTTCCAGTATAGATATGGGCCTTGCAGGAGGTGAGGGGGGGGGGTAAAGTAAGCACTGAACCTATCTGCCAGGATGTTGGCAATATCAGTTGGTTCTGTAATTTTTGGGCTGTTGGGCTGTAACTCAGAGCAGATCTGGGTGTTGCCATTGAGATTCTTGACATAGCTATAGAATGCTTTGTGGCTGTCCTTAGAATTAGTGGCAATTTTGTTTTCGTATCTAGCTTTGGAGGATCTTATAAGGGATCACAGTTTCTTACTGAGGCTGACCAGGGAGCTCCTCCACTCATGGGATTTTACTCTCTTTTGCAACAGTTTCTTCCTTATGTTGTACAGTTTGTTTATGGCAGGGGACCACCAAATTGGCTTCCTTTTTTTGGAGGATAGCATCTTGGTTCTGTTTGGGATAGCACAATCCATGCACTCGTGTAAGTGCTTATAGAGTGCATTTGTGTAGGATTCAGCAGTTGTAACTGTATTGTCCATCAGCATGTATGTCATGAAGTTTACCACTTCTGTCTTAAGAAGCATGAAGTTGGATTTGGAGAATTTTTTTACCGTGGTTTCCTCAATGGGGGGGTGGGGGCAGGATGTGGATATCAAGGGTGATTAGCTTATGGTCGGATCGGACCAACGAGGAGTTGACTTCAGTTGTGGAACACCGGTCACTCATGTTGGTAATGACTAGGTCTAGGATATTGTTGCCCATGGTGAGGGCGTGGATAAGTTGATCCAGGGCATTGAAGTTTATGAATTCCAGAAAGCGTTGAGCTAAGGAATTGGTACATGAGTAGTTTTCCCAGTTAATGGTGGGGTAGTTGAAGTCGCCAATTATTAGGGTGTTTGGTTGAACCCTAATATTTTCCAGTACATCAAGAAAAGAGGAGTGGGAATCCAGGGACATGGTGGGGGATCTGTAGCAAGCTACAATTTGGATTGCAGATTTGCCCAGAGTTAGTTGCACTTGGATAACCTTGGATGCATTATGCTGAGCAACTAGCTTGGAGGTGTGGATATCCTTAATGAATATGGACACACCTCTGCCTTTGGTGTTTTGGTCCAGGTTACATGGCCAAAAAGTGTGGTATGAGTTATAGCCTGGAAGTGCAGGGGTGCTCTCTGGAGCCTTGAATCAGGTCTCAGTCACTGCACAGATATCAATGTTCTCCATTTTAAGGAGTGCCTCGAGTGAGTGCATTTTGAGATTTAGACTTCTAGCATTGAGTAACATTGCCCTCAGTTTTTGCTTGCCTGTTCCTGTTACGGTGGTGAATTTGTCTTTTGAACCTTGCCTAAACAAGGCACTATAGGGGCAGCAAGAGCCTTAGCCAGTATCCGGAATCCCAGGGGCAACAGGTGCAGGCCATCTGTGGCAAAGCATCGTGGTCTTTCGACCATGTCATCCCAAGTAGACAGATACTGGATCCCCTTAGAATGACACCAGAAGCTTAGCCAATTGTTAAAGTCAATCATTTTGTCCTTGTACTGTGGTATAATTCTGGGTGATGGCAGAATGCTACTCAGGGCTAGGGTCATACCTGCCTGGGCTACAAGATCGGAGAGCTCTTCCATGTCTCTTTTCATGTAGTCCAGAGAGTTAAGTCTCAGGTTATTCACACCAACATGGACAATGACAAAGTCATATTTGTACTTGTGGAGTGACCTGAGTGCATGGTTTATGTGGCAGATACTGGCACCCGACAGGCAGCTGACAGTAACCTTCTCCTTGTTTAGCCTGGTGAGTGGACATCTGTGTGCCTGACTATAGAGTCACCTATGACTAGTGTGTTGGGTACGTTGTTTTTCCTTACTGACTGTGGTTGAGTGGCACACTTAGTCTGTAGGCTATGTGTCATTTGGATTGTGTTGGAGGATGGAGTTTGCTTGCATTTCTGCTTTGGAGGTCTCTGTTGCTTAGACAGATTATTATTGAGAGCATCCATGAATGTTTTTGTGTTACTATGTGTGGATTTTGGTGGTGCAGGTTTAGTGAGACTATGTGATGAGTGTGGTGTGGTGCAAATGTTTACCTTCTCCTCATGACTGTCAAGTTCAGTCTTGGTTGGAAAGTTCTTTACCTCCAGTTGGGCTAGATAAGTGCATCTCTCACAGGTTGTAGTGTTTTGTGGTAGGAGGAGAGGGTTGTCTGTGTACATGAAGCAATTTCTACATTGCCTCAAGATGTCCAGATTCATCAGATAGAAGATAACACTGGGAGCTGACCCTTGGACATGCCCGAATAAAAAACTATTTTCCTCTAGATAAGTGAGGAATGTGAGTACAATAGCTGTTTTCTCTAAGCAAGTGAGAAAAGTAAGTACAAAAACTGTTTTCCTCTAGGTAATGAGGAAGGTTGAGTGCTATAGTAATTAATAGCTTATTTAGTACTTACTAGTTCTGAACAGCTCTCTTCTGCCCCCATTGTCCCCACACACAGTCAGTATGCCCATGCATACCCAGTCACCAGAGGCCACAGATATTGGACAGTCAGAAGGTGGTGACATAGTACAGGACAGTCTGAGAACTATGGCATCAGTGAGAGTAGACACTGGCCATACCCAGAGCTGGCAAAGTCCCACACAGGCAGATTGACATGGGTTCTCATAAGGAGGACTGCTTCACAGTCATCTTCTGTTGCAGGTCTCACACCAGGGGTCACTTGCCCCATGTTTTGGGCTGTCATTGATGCACAGACATGAGCTGAATAAAACACCAGATGAACACTTAGGAGTATGGATGCAGCACTGTGTGACATCTGTGACTGCCTCCACTGCACTGGTGACTCCATTGAAAATTTCACTGTTGTAGTGGACAGACAGTGTGCTGACACAGTGTCTGTCTTTGAGCGCATATTGTCTGTGTTGGAACATGTGGTTGGGTTGTGCGTTGGACACATGGATGTAGGCCAGCAACACCATCTGCTGGATGTCCATGTGGCCGTGCGCACTCACATTCCCATAGTGGCAATATCTGCAGTAGGTTCATAGGTTCATAGGTTGATACTGGGCTATCTACCCAAAGGCATATATTAGCCCAACCACATTGTGCAGTATTCACCGCCCCTTTGGTTAGTTCCCTAGGCCCTTGATCTAGCAGCTAGGACCCTTGGCCCCTATCTAGTAGAGCTGTTGGTATGATAGGTTCATAGATAGATACTGGGCTACAGATGGAGGTGTGCTGTCCACACCATGATGCACAGGACATGGGCACATGGTCCTGGGTGGTCCTGTAGGGGAAACAGGCCCAGCAGAGAGCATTCACCATTAGGTACTAGCACCACATCTGACCTTGGGCATGGTGCTGCTGGAGCTACTCCTGGTGAAGCCAGTTCCTGTGTTCATGACCAGACATGTTGAACTGTCCACTCTACCGTGCATGGTCCACAGATGTCCACTGTACACATGTGTAGGGCTAGCACAGGGCTTGAATGTGTATACACACACTCCAACACCACTGTCACATGCAGGTCATGTACAGACACACACATATTCTCTCCATGGCCCATGCAATCAGCACCCCTTCCTGGCACACACACATGCTGTCAAATGTTTAATACAGCCTATGCCTCTGGCACCCCCACACCAAACCCTGTGCATGTGATAATACCTGTGCCATATCCCTGCCATCCATGCCATCGATGTGGAGACCTGAGTATATGTATCTGATGAACATGGTAACTATATAACTTAACATGTCTTTGTGTATTGTAGTAGTGTTATGCTATGGCAGTTGTTGTGGGCCACAGCAGGTACTGCATGCTGGAATGTGTCAGGAATACGCATTAAATATTGTGTATTTGTATTGCCTGATGGTACACTTGCAGTAGTGTTACAGAATCAAAGGTGTGTCCCAGAGCTATGTAACTTTTTGTCCCAGGAGTCTGAGTGGTTCACCTATGGACACATGGTTGCAATACAGCAGCACAGGATGGCAAGGCAGCACAGCAGAGATGCATCAGCAAGGTATGCCAGTATAAGTGCATGGCTCCCTAGGTGCATATGTGTAGAACAGTGTGTCAGGAACAATGGCGACAGTCAGCATCATCATGCTTTCATACTTTATGACACACTCTACTACCCTTAATACATGTCACCTGGGTATTCTGCATGTACAACTGTAGATGGTGGCAAATATCAATTATGCTTATGTAGAGGAGGGTAATTTAGAGCCAACTGCTAGTTACAGGGCCAAAAAATGCATAACCAATGGATAGGAGTAGGTCACATAGGTATGTCTCTACTGTTGTCAGGCAACATATTTAAACACACACACATACACACACACACACACACACACACACACACACACACACACACACACACACACACAAACACACACACACACACACACACATTGAATGCTGTGATATTAGAGCCCCTACCTATCTATTATTATACACTAATGTTCGCAGTACTTATTCCATGCATCTTGCTGTTTATGTGATAACACACTGTCAGCCAGTGCTCTGAAGGTGGATGACATCAGCAGGTCTTGTAAAGCACGCTAATTTTGAGGCCAGCAGCTAGTCAGTAGGCATAAAATGCATAACCATTGTATACAGATGGCCCATACAGGCATGTCTAAATTGCTGCATTGGGATATATTCACACACAAGTTGGATATTGTGGGATTAGAACCATTACCTATCTATTATTACACACTAAAACTTGCAGTATACAGTGCATGCACCATGCTGTTTATGTGATTACACACTGTCATCCAGTGCTCTAAGGTGGATGACATCCACAGACCTTGTACAGGAGGGAATTTAGAAGCCAGCAGCCAGTCACATGTCCAGAAAATGCATACCCATGTATGGAGACAGTCCATAGCGCATGTCCAAAGTGCTGTGAGGGAAGATATTGATGCACACACGCGCACACGGAGTTGGATGATGTGAGATTAGAACTCCTACCTATGTAGATATTACACATGACAGGTCACAGTACCTATCGCACATGCCACAAGTTATGTCTGTTATATAGGTTGATGCAGGCACAATACTTGTGGAGTACGCAATGTGACCTTGTGATAGAGAGCATGCGTGGCCTGCAGAGTGATACTGCTTGGTACTGCTACTGTGTCTAGTGTCCTATGATGGGATACCTGGTAATATCCCTGCTATGTGTGTACACTTATCAGTCTTGCCATATATGGCTGTTTGCAGTTTGATAGGCAGACATGTGGCCAGGGACAATATGGCCTATCCAAGGAGTGCGTTGCACCCAGTGTAAATTACACCATCAGTGTACTTATCTCTGTCTGCAGTGTGGCAGTCCACAGCCTCAGGGGTCTGTGGGTGAGTGGATTATGTACTGCTGCAGCCTTGAGTCAGGTGTCATCAGACAGCTGCTGTGATGTGTATGTGCAGAAAACTTCAGCATTCAGGGGTATGTGGAAACATTCATACATCCATGCCCATATCTATATCAATGTGTATAACAGGGTTGTCTCCTTAAATATAGTTTTGAGTCAATAATGCAAATGTGTTATGTAGAAATATGTGGGGAGTCTATATATATAATTGTGCTTTACATAGCTATATATACTTATATATATGTGCCACATACTGAACGAGACACTAATCAAGCATGAGGGGGATAGGGAGAGACATATGTATATATATATATATATATATATATATATATATATATATATATATATATATATATATATATACACACACACACATACATATATGTAACTGTATGTCTATGCAGACATATTTCCACATTGCAGGTCTTTATGCGGTAGAGGCAACAGACTTGGGCTCAAGTTAGCTAAGTGTAGGAGTATGCCCAGTATGATTGTCAGTACCTACAAAGTGACTCCAGGCCAGAGATAGCTGTACTCCAGTGTGGGATTATTCTATGGTGCAGGCCGTTGGCTGCTGCAACTGTTACCACAGTACTGCAGTTAGCTGATTTTGTCCAAGGCATTCCCCAGCTGTTTGCTGATTTTAATATGTGACTCAAACTTCAAAACTTTATAGAGTTTCACAGACTGTCCAGATTATTGCCACATATTTTTGGCCCATTTTACATAATGTTGTTTTCTGTAAAATTAGTGGTAAATCAGTCAAGATTGAAGTAAATTAATACTGACAGATATTTTTGTTTCAGACACCATGCACAGGAGGAGAATCATGTGAATGCAGGACCTGTTATTCTATCCACATTCTATGTTTGTAGGAGCAAATATTTAAAACCTGTCTCACGTTGTGGGCCTTAATCCCACTTTTATTCACTTTATTTGACCAGATTTCCTGCTCTAATAGGTTGAGAGGTATGATATGATTGGGCTGCATGGTGAAACACCGCATACAGGGTGATGGCCTGAATACCTCTCCCTGTACATGTTTTTGCAGAATGTCCAGCATTTTGCCCCATATCTCTGCTGTGTTCCTCATACATTTGTGGTTTCCTGATGTTATACTGTACATCAATTGCTGGCTGTCGTACCTACTGACACATTTAACTGATGACCTTTATATCCTGCAGTTAATCTATTGCAGCCTACTATTATGCTAGCCACCTGCTAGAATGTGTATAATGTTTAACTGTAGGTATGGTCCTTTGTGCCCCCATTCACTCTGGGTGTCCAGGTTTCTTGCAGTAACAGATTGAGGGGGTATGACAATCTGTGGGACTACAACCATATGAGTACCTCACATGCAAAAGATGTTGGATGCTGCCAGATTCAAACCATCACACATTCTATTGTCCCTGGCCCAATGACCCACACCAGTCACCAGACAGAGAGGTTTCTTCCCTTATACTACCAACAAGATAGAGGAATTGTCTGGTCTGCTGGCATATCATTGCAGACTTAATGTTGCATCAGTTGTCTGGCAACACTGATGTGTTTCGGGTGGAGGATGACCAGCCTATGCTCTGTTGGCATAGACAGTTGTGCGACTGTCCTGTGACCCCATGGTTTGGCATCACCCTGGACTATTGTCATTGAGTTTCCAGCCATGTGGCCTAGTAGCTATCATGGGGTACATACTAGTGAACAGAGTACCTGTTGTCCCAAGTGGCTGTTAGATTTGTACAAGTTGCCCAGTATCCCACTATAGATCTCTGCAAGTAGCCCAGTAGCACACTATATATGGGCCACTATTTTCCCTTGCATACATGCAGCAGGTCCATACATATGCTACCATATTGTAGTACCCCTTACAAGTGATGTACAGGAGAGTGACTTACCTTGCGAATGGAGCAGTTGACAACTGTAGTTTTGGGCTGACTCTGTCTGATGCAGGCAGTCCACAGCCAATACATGGTGAGATACAGGTTGTGTGGCCTGGCTCTCATCGTTTTTACTGACATGTAAGCAAATAAGAGTACAGTGTCAGTCCCAAGGGCCCCAGGTTGTCAGTGCATGTGCTATGCATTGTCTCTTGGCCAAGGCCAGGGCATATTGGGCATGCCTAAATCTGCCTGCAGGGACAGCCTAATGGGATTCCTCCTCCGAGTCCCCCTGTGGGTGTGGCTGTGGTGACCTAGGCATCAGTGGGGGGGCTGTGTATCCCTTCCCTTTGCTGATCCTGCTGCAGCTGTTTCTGCAAGATCTTATTGTGTAGCATGGCACATACTGTGAACATCTGTGCACATGTGGCTGGAGAGTACTGCAAGGCTCCACCAGATATATTGAGGCATAGGAACCTTGACTTCAACAGCCCAAACACATGCTCTATGATGTTTCTAGTTTGTGTGTGTGTGTGCCTCATTATGGCATTCTTTGGTGGGTGTGTGTGCATTTCTGATGGATGTCATCAGCTATGGTTGCACTGCATCTTCAGCATCCCCAAGTAAATGGCCATGTGGGATGTCCCCCTCAGCAAGCATCTGGTACAGCTGTGATGCATGCCAGATATAGAAGTCATGATAATTGTCAGGGCTGCCAGCACACGCATTCATGATAATGTCTTGGGCATTGCACATGACCTGGCAGTTAATGGAGTGATACTCCTTGCAGTTGAAATAGATTCTGCACTCTTTGATGGGTGGTACTTTGATGTGTACATGAGTGCAATCTATTGCACCCAGTACCCCAGGGTAGTGTGCTACACTATAGAAGACTCGCATATTACTGGCCCTCTCCTCAGGGGTGTGGCAAAGATAAATGTGCTCACTGGCATGTGGTAGCATAGCATCCAGGAACTGGTGGAGTACACTGGAAGTAGATGCCTGTGAGACCCCCATCATGTCCCCAGTTGGTCTTTGGAAAGTACCTGTAGCTAGTATACTAAGGGCTACACATACCTTTGTTTCCACTGGGATGGGTTCCCCTCTGTTGGCTCTGGGTCTGAGTTGAGAGAGGCAGATCTCACTGAGTTGTTGTAGTATGTCTCTATCCACTCTGTAGTGCTCTACAATCTCCAGCTCATGTAGCTCCTGGTAGGTTACCCTGAGCCTGAACACTCTTCTTCTTCTCAGTCTAGGCCTTTGGTCAGCATCATCAGCAGCTGCATTGACTTAAGCATCTAGCACATACATATGTACCAGACCTGCAACAGCTACTAGCATTCTATAGGATAAAATCCCCAGGTCTGTACTCCAATGGTGCAGAGTATGGGGAAAATCATATTGTAGGGGGTTCCCTATTATGTGACTGAAACCTTAGGTTTTCAAACACCTAAAGGTCGATCACTAGATTTCGAAGTCTGAAAATTGTGAATGGCAGTTTCCACACAGGGAAACATTTTGTTTGGCCATTACGTGGATTTTGTTCTTTATCAGCTGTAGAGCGATCTTGGAGTTGGTATATTTAGTTAGGGGGGGGGTGTGAGGGTGAAGCACCCCACTTCATTTCTGTTTAAAACTTTTTTTTTTGTATTTGGCCAATGGCATTGTTTCCCTATGTAGAAACGGCCATTTTCGATGATAATTTAAGGTTTCAATCACATAATATATACCCATTGGAGGGTGTATGCATACTTTATAGTGGTCTCCTGTAGGTGTACTCGGTATGATTGGCTAGCTATCATGCATTCCACCTGCCAAGTACATCATTAAGGGATTTAATGGCCCTAGTTTACGTGAAACAGATGTCATCATTAATTAATATATCATTGGCTTTCTCAGCCTATTTTTTTCTTTTGACAGACGTCCTTGCTGAGCAGTGCTCCCCACAAACCCATGCCTCAGAGATAAACAAAGCTTAGCAGTCAGTAGACACACCCCCATGTAAAGCCATGCTTAGCATGACTGTGCACTGTGCAAACACATTCAGACCTGCTGAAACATGTGCCCTTAAGGCAAACACAGCTTAGCAGTCACCAAACACACACCCCTGCTGAACAGAGTCATGCTCCGAGCAAACAGGTGCTGCTGAGCTCCAATAAACTTAAAAGTTTGCAGACACACCCCCTTTTGCTGTCAGCTACCTCTTCTGTGGACAACAACACAGTGCTCTGCCTATAAGAATGGAATCTGAGCACACGAATATCCATTTGTGCTATTTAGTAACCCCAGCTCATTTGCTTACAGATCTGTGTACAGTACCTGGTAACTACATGGATTCAGGCCTTGCCTCATTAGTAACAACAGCAGTCCTACATTGTACATACTCCACACAGGGTCCTCTAATGCATTATAGTTACATACTCACAAATTCTATTTTTTACAATATTTTTTTTCTGTAACAGCATGTTTGCACACTGTGGCACACCGCTCAAACATACCCAGGGTATTAAAAAAATAAATTATTTTACATTATTTTCCATATGGGTTTTGACACACAGTGGTTACTTTTGCTCTATACTATTTCTGCCACTATAACTACACATTTACTGCCCCTGGTGTCATTTTTACATCCTGTACATGGAATTTTTCTGTGTACATAACAGACACCAACATGGGGTCTGTACAACTGCCTGTCTGCTTGTTGGATCACTCTACTTGCCTCATTTGCATGCACTTCACCTGCTTATGAGGAGATTGTCACACCACGGACACGTCCGTGTTCGCACGCTCGTGCAAGCCCCTCAGCTCCCTTTACTGGAACGCACATCTGCTTACTTCCAAGTAAGCACTGTGCCACTATGCCTACACAGCAATAACTCTGTGTAGGCATTATTAAATTCTCCCATATATCTATTTTTTCCATTTCTCATAAAGCTATCACACTAATGTGATATTATTATCTCACCCACACATATTTCTTCTATTCTCCCTATCCACTACCTTACTAAACTACAAAACTCCAGGAGCAAATAAATTCCAACAAAAGAATAAAAAAGGCTCCACAGGTAGCAACAGAACAGTTTTAATATCAGATTTCTAAAAGACAGGTTAAGTGCTTTCACCCAGGAGTCTCCCAAGCTTCATCATTTGGGGCTGGGCTTGATGTTTTTTTGTTGGGCCTTACTAAACTAACTAAAAACATCCTTTCGCTAACTATCACTATCAAAAACTCCTTTCTTCCCTCATTTTTTCTTCATCCTGACCTCCTTGTCCTTCTTTCCTCTTCTTTAATCAAAACTGAACAGAAATTAATTATAGAATAAGTTTGCTTATCCTAGTTTTTTTCTATTATTTGTTCACTGTAAATATTGCTATATAAGTAATAGTCTAAGTTTCTACTGCGAACTGTAAGTCATGTTCACAGTTGGCTACCACTGGTCTAATCTTTTACTATACATTGGACACATGTATTGTTGCTACCACAGACAAATTTCAGCCAACACAATCTGATTATTATCTATTGCATAAGTATCTTAAATTATGATATCTCTGTCATGTCTTTTACCATTGTATAAAAATCTCATTATGTCTATGTTTTATATGTATTGTTAGTATGTAGAACTTTTCTCCCCAGGCCTCCACTGCAAATTGGTTCAGCCCAGTCAGACTTTCCCGGTAAACAAATGAAAAATAAAATGACAAATGAAAAATAAAATGAAGTCAAATTAAATAAATAAATAAACAAACAAATAAATAATTTTCCCCCTTTGGTGGGGGGTGGGGTGGGGAAGGGAATAAGTGGTGCCTGCCAGTATATTTCTAAATGTAATGGGTTCTGCCTAGAAAGACCTATCCCAGTAAACACATGAAAAATAAAATAAAATAAATGAATAAATAAATAAATTAATTAATTAATTAATTAATTAATTAATTAATTAATTAATTAATTAATAACATTTCCCTCTTTGGTGGGTGGTGGGGAAGGGGTAAGTGGTTCCTGCCAGTATTTTTCAAAATGTCTTGTGCTGACAAGTACCTGACCTTCTCTAAGCTCTCTACATAAACTCATCAGCTCTGGGCATGGGATAGCTAACAGCATTTAAAACACTATTCAGTTTCCTAAGTCTTGACAGAAGCTAATATTTCCATCAAGATTAGGAATTACTACTGTTGGGTTGCAACTGTTGTTATTCTCTAGCACTTCTATCATGTCTAGTTTGAGTATTTTTGAGCAATCCTTATTTCTTAAAAACAACATATTTGCAACTACTACATTTATATGTTTGGCAAGGATTTCTCTTCCTGTATTACAAATATTTCCTGGGAGGTCTTGCATGAACTCAAACTTGTAAACTTTCTTTTGAATTCTTTACTTCTTTCCTTGGATTCAACACATTCCAGGGGAATCAGCAAGCTCTGCACAGCATGCAGGAATAGTGCAGGAACTGCTGGAGGCAATATGGCCACTGAGAGATCAAGGAACAAGATCCCGGGATGTGCATTAGCACTCCTGCACTATTCCAATGGAAAACTGGAAGAACAAGTACAAGCTGCCAAAGTTGTAAAACCAGGTTTAATCAAGCGCAAAAAACACAAAATGACTTCATCAGATTGGTGAAGTAGTACTACTCATTTTATACAAAATCCTAGCAAGACATGTCATGGCCAATGGTGGACACAATTTTAAATTTTGTGCACAAGCATGTGATTGATCAACAACAGGGGAGAATCAGCCTGAATTAATTTATTTCAATCAAGCCCTGGCTTAGGTTAAAAATATTCAGAACATATAGTATTTTATGGTTAAATATTAGGCGTAGTTGCTAGGTCAGGTTCAACCTTCATATATTTTATATTTTAACTTATATACATTAGTATACATACAAAACACATACATAGGGTATTAATATATATAGGTATCAATTTTTGCAGGGGGGATGATTTTATTTTAGAATTGTATGTATACAATATTATTATATTTTTAGTATTAGAAGCAACACCAAAAAAAAAACTTTGTAAATGTAATATTAATAAGTTGTTTCAACCTATTAATTTTTTTACTCTTCATGGTTAGGGATGTTTTCTGTTACCTTTTTTTTTAAAATTTGAGTGTAATTATTCAATTTATTTTACTCCTGCACTATTCCTGCAGGGACACAGCTCCTGTGTGCAAATTACCCCATTTGCTTGAGAAAACCATGCAAATGAGGTGAATTTGTGATCCGGGAAGCTGGCAGCCGGCCGTGCAGGAGTAGTGCAATCTGCAAAAATGTACTCGGTTAGTAACCGAGTACATTTCTGTAAACTACAAAACGGAGCCATGACAGCTTCAAATAAAGGGTGTATATAGAATGTGTAAAGCATGCCAATGGCCATTGACATGGAAAATAGTTGCAAAAATAAAAATAAAAAATATATTTTTTTTGGTCGATTTCGGCCGTTTAAGTGTAGAGCAGCGGCATGCAAACAGGATTGGCCCAAAAATTAAAAAAAAAATAAACAAGAAAAAAGCATTCTATCCAAAATCACAATTTTGCCATTATACTCAATGGCAGGTAGAAGACAACATGACCAGTGAATAGTGGTTGCTAAGGGGGAAGGCTCAGTGTTAGACTTGTAACTAGGCATTAGCAGGCAATCCTATGCAAATGAGGGGAATGATACTGAATCCCAGATTCCCCCTCATGGCTAGCCTGCACCCAACCATGTAGGTGCAGGAAGACCATGGTGCAAGCCTCTGAGATAGCTGACATCATAGAGGGGTGTGTCAAGCATACTGTAAGCTTATTAGAGTCCTGTGGCTCGGGTTTGCCCTTAGCTTAGCAGAGCTAAGCAAGTTGGGGTGCCTGAAGCTGCCAAGCACTCTTTACATTGCCTAAGCAGGTGTGCACGCCGTGCACTATGTTTTAAAGGGGAAAAAAGTAAACCAGGAAATAGCATCTCCATGCACATCTGAGCACTGTGTTTGTGCAGCGTGCCCCTGGGCAAAAACAGGAAGGAAATGGGAAGAGAAAACAGCAGTAGGAAGGTAATCAAGGAGAACTAACACAGCTGGCAGATGAAATGTATCAGAATCAGCCAATTACACAGGCAGCAGCCCAGCACACTACTATAAACTATGCAAATGCCTTTCCCTCTGTTTTTTCCCCACAAACTCTACACCACTGGTGTACACAAGTGGGGAAATTTTACCAAACAAAAGCAACAAAATGATAGGGGCTGAATTAGCTGTCATAAATCAACATGTGGAAGAGGCTGAGGGTGGTGAGGATGAGAATGCTGATGACCAACTCACAGTGAGGAGAAGGAGAAGAGTGTACAGACCCAGGGTAACCTACCAGAGGCTACATGAGCTGGAGATAGTGGAGCACTATTGGGTGGACAGGGACCTCCTACAGCAAATTGTTGAGCTGTGCTGGCCATGCCTCACACACAGAACCAACAGAGGGGAACGCATCCCAGTGGATACCAAGGTATGTTAAGGCCTAAGAATACTAGCCACAGGTACCTTCCAAAGGCCAACTGAGGATATCATGAGTATCTCACAGGCATCGGCATTCAGGGTACTCCACCAGTTCCTGGATGCCATGTCAGCACATGCCAGTGAGCATGTATATTTCCCCAACAGCCGTGAGGTGTGGACCAGCAATATGCGTCTCTTTCAACAAATATTAGAATATCCTGAGGTAGTGGGTGCTATCGACTGCACGCACATACACATCAAAGCACCACCCAATGAGCAGGGAAGGGTCTACATCAACCGTAACAGCTTCCCCTCCATTAACTGCCAGTTCATGTGCAATGCCCAGGGCATTATAATGAATGTGTGTGCTGGCTGCCTTGGAAGCTATCACAACTCCTAAATCTGTCATATGATGCAGCTGTACCAGAGATTTGCCAATGGGGACATCCCTTATGGCCACCTAGTGGGGGATGCTGGTTTTACACTGGAGCCGTGGCTGATGATACCCATCAGAAATGCACACACACCCAAACAAGAACTCCATAATGAGGCACACGCACAGATCAGAATCATAATAGAGCATGTGTTTGGGATGCTCAAGTCATGGTTCTGGTGCCTGGACATATCCGGTGGAGCCTTGCAGTACTCACCAGCTACATGTAAACAAATTGTCATTGTATGTGCCATGCTACACAATATGATCCTGCAGAAACAGCTGCAGCAGGAACAGCACGGGGCAGGGCCACACAGTCCCCCACCATTGCCAAGGCCTGCTCAGGCATAAAGTGACTTGGAGGAGGAACAACCTGAGCCTGCCCCAGTAGGCAGAAGGAGGCATGCCCAGTATGCCAAGGCCTTGGCAAATAGGCAACATATAGCACATACACTGACATGGTAGGAACCCAGGGAGTGACACCTCTTTCTGACTCGCACATACAGTAGAAGGAATGCCAAACATGACACTACCTGTGCTTAATCATGTATAGGGAGAGTACTATGTGCATCTGACATAGTCAGCCCTCCAGCACCATCCTCAATACTGTCACAGTCACAAGGTAAGTCACTCACCCTATCAGTTGCTGAATGGAGTAGTATGTTTTGTTACTTGGTATGGTATGTATGTGAGCATACAAGTGAATTAAGTGGCTGAATGAGATGCCAGCAGATAGTAGACACCTATAGTGGCAGCATGAAATCTGCAACAAAGACTGGTGTCACCATAGTATCCAGTACTAGACAAGGTGACAAAACTCACTGCAGGAAATGTGGTGGGCCAGATTTGTGTCCATAGGACACACACATGCCAGTCAGGGAGGCTCACACACCAAACAACAGTCTCAGCCAGCAGGACAAGTGAAGACAACCACAAACAAAGGCTGTCCTAAGGCCTCTGATTGATGGCTATGGAGAACAGCCCCCCTCCAGACCTATGCAGACAGTCTACAACAGGTCAGGCAGTGGGATGTTTGTTCTGAAGGGTAAGAAGTCTGAAACTGAAATGTAGGTCAGTCATACCTAAGAACTGTAGTACACTGATATACCTCTAGTCTGCATGATAGGTCAGAATACAGAATGAAATGGAGTACCTGAAATACCAGTACAGTCATAGAAAATGTGTACAGTTGTCATGTGCCCCCACCCACAATCCTATGTAAAAATGTAGTAACATGTATGTGGAGATATACAGTGGAGCACAGATTACCTGAGCTGGCCAAAGTAGCAGGATAGATTGTAGCATGTGTACAATATGCAGGTCTGCGTGTGTTAGGTCGGTGTGTGTTGTATATTGTGTGAGAGTGGTCAGCATGTAGGCATGGTGAGGTTTGTCCTGGTGGCCGTTGGCCAGTACTGCCAATGACAGGGCCAAGTTCTCACAACTGCAGTGCCAAACACACTGCATCTCAGCAAAACACATTCCAGCAGTACGCCATAGTAAATGTTTGGATGCAATATCTGTCACCATCTGAAAGATGGACATGGCATGAATGTGGGCCCAGACATACAAACAGTACACAGGTGGAAGTAACCCAGACAGACAGTGTATAATGTGTTACTTTAAAATGGACATACCTTTTGAATTGTACATATAGGTTAGCAGCACATTAGTTGGGTTTGTAGTATGGAATACCGATGTCGTCTGGCCAAACACTGGCAGACCACAAAAGTGACAGGTATGAAGTATTGAGAAACTGCTGATATCCCTGCACAAGCCAGCGTAAGTGGAATGCCCCATGTATATCTGTGAGTCAGATGCAAGTAGTGTCCATAGCTCACATGCACCCAGCTCACACTGCCATCACACACAGGTAGCTCACAGGTCTCATCCCTGCTTTTGGGAATAAGTAAAATATGACACCCACCTCTGTATGGCAATAGCCACAGAATGCAGCATGCAGAAGAAGTGTCCCATGTAGGTGTGTCCCTAGCTGTAAGCAGCACTCTGCCAGCATCCACACCACTGGATCAATAATGACAGAAAGTATTGGCAATAACACCTTGCACACCTACCCTGTCACCCCAGGGGAATATAGTGTCTTGCAGTCTGGGACTGTAGGAGTGACACAATGCAACAGCCTGATACAGCTGGTCTGCATCACTACCAAATGTGTTAGAGTCCTCTGCAAAAGGCCCGTGTCTCACCTGTACTGCCAATGTATGTTATGTCATGAAGTCCCAAATAACAACATAATACAGTCCACAGAACCCAAATGCAAGGCCATGTCAACAAATCCCAGTATCATGTCCACCATGTCCTACTGCATGAACTGTGGACCAACACCAAATTACTTCTGGGATGAAGTGATAACTATAGGGAACTTATCAGATAATGTTTGCATAATGTTTGGAAGAGGATAGAATAATGGAGGGAGGGTAGGAGCATGGACGGCATGGAGTGTGTGAAGTCTGAAACTCAGCCGTGTGCACATACTATCCCTGCCTGTAAACACAGAAATGGGTGGCTACAAACCAGCTCATAAACCACAATGTGAAGGGGTAATGTCCAGAAATATGACCCCTGCTTCTAGGTAACCTGTGTGAATCTGTACAGCTATGAGGTATGGCCACAGCAGGATATGGCCATACTGTCACGTCAATGGATGTACAAGCATAGGATCCTCAGCTACCACTCTACAAATGTGCTGAACCATTTACACAGACCCATCAGCAAGTGTCTGGAAGTTCCCCTCCAAAATGGCATGGTTGTGCAAGAATATGTAGGCTGCAGATCACAATACTGGACACAGCTGCATTCACCCTGTGTTCCCCATGAAATTGCTGCAAGCAAAGATGCATACCTGACAATACTTGATGACATGAAGTATCACAATGTAAAACAGTACATATGTCTGAATATCTCTGCTAACACCAAGACCATGTAGCAGAAGCAGCACAGACACAATTACCTACAGTAACCCACTATCCTTTGCCCATTTTGACCCCATATTGTCAACCGATCGACAGATATCCGCAGAAACAGGTTGATAGCTGTAGGTGTAGAACACAAAAGCCTGCACTAGAGTGCAACCTACCTGAAAATGATTCACACATTCAATACAGAAGGTTATACTGGGCATGCTCCCACACTTAGAAAAATGAAGCTCATGTCTGGCAACAACAGTGGACTATACATATCTGACAGTCACAGATGTTTGTGCACACACTCCTCATTGCACACCAGACATGCTTTGCACACACATTGGATAGGAATACACACATATATCCAAGGACAACACACTATAACAGGCCAAAATTACACATACATAGATGTGTGGAAGAGAGTTACAGACAGTGACAAAGAGCCTCACATCATGAGGCCTGTCCCACCCAGCAAACATCCAATTGGCTAAAAACACATGATGTGCAAATGTCAATCGCTTCTGGTATCATTTAGCACTATAGTCTTTGTAGTGCTTGTGATAACTGTGTAAAATGACTGCACAAGTCAGTATTCATCTAGCAGGTGTATACACGCACCTGTGAAATATAAACCTGTGTGTGCCTGGATGTTGTGTGTCTGCTTCCAGATAAATGGGTTATGGCCAAAGCACACACACTGCACTCCCCATTGCCCTACTATGGCAAGCCTGCTGATGTCTTCACCTTGAAATACACCTTTGGTGAAAGAGTAGCCCTATAACTCTGTGGCTCATGCTATAACTGTGTAATGCAATAGTATGATGTACTATTTAGGTAGGAGTTCTAATCCCAGACATAGCAACTTTGTGTGTGTGTGTGTGTGTGTGTGTGTGTGTGTGTGTGTGTGTGTGTGTGTGTGTGTGTGTCTGTGTCTGTGTAGGGATCAATGCTTTTGAGGCCATTCAGACTCACTATAATTTCCATTGCCCTACTTTGGCAGGGATGCTGATGTCATTCACTTTGAAATACACCTTTGGGGAAAGAGTAGCCTAGTAAGCTCCATGGTGTGCACTATAACTGCATAATGCTGTAGTGTAATGTAGGAGTTCTAATCTGTGACATGGCAACTGTGAAACTGGGTGTGTTTGGCTGTGTGTATGTAGGTATCAATGTTTTTGTGGCCATTCAAAGTCACTAGGCACCCCTAAAAATGGAGAACATTGATATCTGTGCAGTAACAGAGATCTGATCCAAGGCTCCAAAGAGCACCCCTGTAATACCAAGTACAGGTCTCACCACACCTGTCGGCCACCAAACCAGGACCAAAACACTAACGGTGGAGGAGTGTCCATATTCACCAAGGATATTCACACCACCAGGCTACTTGCCCAACAGAATTTGTCTGAAATACCCCTGGTGCAGCTAATGCTAGGTAAGACTGCAATCCAAATTGTATAGCTTGATACAGATCACCCACCATGCCCCAAGATTCTCACTACACCTTTTGAAACATACTGGGAAATATTATGATACAACCAAACACCCTAATACTGGGTGAATTACACTACCCTGCCATTAACTGGGAAAACTACTTGTGTACCAGCACGTGTGCCCAATGGTTCTTGTAAGTCATAATTCCCAATGCCTTGGATCAAGTAACCCATAGTCCCACCAGGGGCTCAACTATCCTAGACCTGGTCATTACCAACATGGGAAATCAATGCTCCACACCTATGGTCACCCCATTGGTGGTCAGGTCTGCCCATAAGCTAATCACTGTTAACATCCACATCCCTCCCCCACACCCCAGTAAGGAAACCTCTGTAACACACATCTCCAAAACCAACGTCATGTTACACATGTCAGACGTGATTAATGTCATGACACCCATGCAGATGGGAACTGAAAGGATGACTGCTAAATCCTACACAAAGGCACTGTATGAGTACATCCACATGTGCATAAATCGTTCCATCCAATATAGAACCAAGATGCTCCTCACCAAGAAAAGGAAGCCAATGTGGTGGCCCCCTGCCATAAACATACTGTACAACAAAAGGAAGAAACGAGGGAATTTCCAGGATGCAAAATAATTCCTTACCAGCCTCAGTAAGAAACTGAGATCCCTCATAACATCCTCCAAAGCTAGTTATGAACATAATATGGCCAAAGATGCCAAAGACAACTGCAAGCCGTTCCATAGCTATGTCAGGAATTTAAATGGCAATGCTCAGATCTGCTCTGAGCTACAACAGGATGGTATTAAATATACTGCTCCCAAGGATATTTCCAATATCCTGGCAGATCGATTCAATGCCAACTGCACCCCCTCCCACCCCCGAAAGGGCCCATCTCAACACTGAAAGATTGCCAGATTTTGGTAATAATGGCCACACAGGTAAAAACCACACTCTCCAGAGCTAAGAAAACAGCATCCATGGGACCAGTCAACATCTCAGGCTGTGTACTACATGAACTACAAAATGAATTGGCACCACACCTACGTGCCATGTCTAATCATAGCCACACCTCAGGCTTCGTGCCCACTATGTGGTGCACAGTTACAGTTATCCCAGTCTCCACAGGAGGATCCACCTTGGATCCTGGGAACTACAACCCCAGCAGTATTATGTGTCTGATCTGCAAGGCCATGGAATGTATTATCATAGAAATTACAAACAAAGACATTGACAACATGCAAACACTGGACCCCACCCAGGTTGGGTTTGTGAAGGGCCGATCATGTCTCCAGAACCTGACTGACATCTTTGAATCAGTCTCTAGAGCTGTGGACAAGGGTAAGGCAGTTCACACAGCCTATCCAGACCTCACCAAGGCATTCAATACCATCCCCTCAGTCTGGAATCATAGATAAATGTACCAAGCTAGCCATTAATCCCTACGTCACCTGATGGGCTGCCAACTGCTGTACTGACAGACCCCACACTCTAAAAGTAGGTGACACCAACTCCAGCCTCAGATAAGTGACAGTTGGAGTACCTCACGGTTCAGTCCTGGGACCACTCTTGTTTGGCTTCTACTGCTCTGAAGTACAGGCCAGCACTAAGGTATTTTGGCTAACAAAGGACACAGATGACTGCACACTGGGAGCCAATATTGAACCCCCACATGATGTGGATATTCTACAGAAGGGCCTTACAGAAAGTGATGCTTGGTGCCTGAGCCATGGCCTCAAGCTCAATGCCAAGAAATGTATAGTTACCCCTTTGGGAAGGGACATGTACCTGTGAAGTACCACATAGGTGGCAATACAGTAAACACCTAAAGTGTGATGAGACTTAGGGACACAGGGGGACAGTGGTCTCATCTTTGATAACCACATCACCACAACAGTCAGGAAATCCACCTATGTGGCACACCTCATCACTAAGGGCTTTACATCCAGAAAAAGGAGGCCATTGTCCCACTGCAGTCACCTCTCAGTAGACCCAGTACAGACTACAATGGCCAGTTAGGTATGTACCTCACAATACATCTGCAACAACTAGAAAGGCTGCAGACATACCTCACTAAAAGTATCACATGCCTAAACCAGATGCCCTATGCTAACCATTTGAAAATCATCCAGCTATACTCTGTCACATACCGTGTACTCAGAGACGATCTCTACTTAACATACAATGCCATGTCAAACCCAAAGCTGTTGGACATGCTACACTTAAAGAAATCCAAATCCATCACAGACACATGCTTCAGAGATCCAAACCTTGTCATCACAATGAACAATACATGCTGGAAGAATGTGTTCCTGACCCAGAGACTCCACAGACTCTGGAATAGTCTGCCCATACATGTCAAGCAGAGTGCCTCTTTGACTCTCTTCAAAAGGAACCTTGATGATTAGATGGGAGATAGGAAATTTACACCGGGGATCATGTCAGTTGCCCTGCTAGACAGGGGTCCAGGGAACTAAATATTGTGGGAAGACATAGCCAGAGAATTGTCATGGCTAGGCATGTATAGGCCATAGGGCCAATAGCCTAGTACCAGCCTATGAACCTGTGAACCTATGACCTGCACTTTCCATTGCCCAACGTTGGCAAGCCTGCTGATGTCATTCACTTTGATATACAACTTTGGGGAAAGAGTAACCCAATTAGCTCCATGGCGCGCACTATAACTGTGTAATGTTGTAGTGTGATGTACTAGTTAGGCAGGAGTTCTAATCTCAGACATGGCAACTGTAAAACTGTGTGTGTGTGTTTGTCTGTGTAGGGCTCAATGCTTTTGAGGCCATTCACAGTCACTACAACTTCCATTTCCCTACTTTGGCAAGCCTGCTGATGTCATTCACTTTGAAATACACCTTTGGGAAATGAGTAGCCCAGTAGTCTCCATGGTGTGTGATATAACTGCATAATGCTGTAGTGTGATGTACTAGTTAGGTAGGAGTGCCAATCCCAGACATGGCAATTGTAAAACTTTGTGTGTGTGTGCACTTGTTTACTGTGTAGGGCTCAATGCTTTTGAGGCCATTCACAGTCACTACAACTTCCATTGCCCTACTTTGGCAAGCCTGCTGATGTCATTCACTTTGAAATACACCTTTGAGGAAGTAGTAGTCCAGTAATCTCCGTGGCACATGCTATAACTGCGTAATGTTGTAGTGTGATGTTCTAGCTTGCTAGGAGCTCTAATCCCAGACATGGCAAGTGTAAAGCTTTGTGTGTGAGTGTTTGTTTGTTTGTGTAGGGATCAATGCTTTTCTGGCCATTCACAGTCACTACAACTTCCATTGCCCTACTTTGGCAAGTCTGCTGATGTCATTCACTTTGAAATACACCTTTGGGGAAGGAGTAGCCCAGTAATCTCCATAGCATGTGCTATAACTGCAAAATGCTGTAGTGTGATATATTAGCTAGGTAGGAGTTTTAATCCCAGACATGGCAACTGTGAGACTTGATGTGTGTTTGTCATACATATGTTGTGTGGAAGTAGCTGTGATTGTGTAATAAAAGGACTCATTGTGGAACAGGCTTTGCAAATTTCTTATATGGTGGACCTATTATATGTCACAATGTCCACCTTACGAGGATAACAGATGTCAGACAGCAGAGAGGCTGGGGTAGACAATACACTTCCCTACTTGTGGCATTATGGCTTGGGGAACAATATAGACAACCCTTGTATTACCCAGAGAACACTCTCCACCCATGTCTCATACACAAACACACTTGGCTAGGCAACAACAACTGTGTTGGTAGTTCCCTGCATGTTGCCCACAGGTAGTATCCATGGTGTGATTGCAGTGGACTGCAGAGGACATGGCAGCCTGTCCCATCCCTACAATTGGCAAATCATTGCATACAGTGCTCCTTTGCTATGTTCTCCACTGGACGCCTGCAGCAACTGTAAGACCAGGAAATTTAACCCACAAAGGACATACCATGCCTTATGCACATGCCCTGTATGTATGGATAGATGACACTGTCAGTGTAGGTGCAGGGTCAACCTGGTGTCCATTGCCAGTTCTCACCACATGAGGTCAGGAAGGGCGCATCTGGTGATAACAATCTGCATACATAAATATGCCCCAGACACCCCAGATACACTTCCACATGTCACAGAACATGCATGTGGGATGTGTGCACATCCCAGACACCATCCCTGTTAAGGAATATAAAACACATACATGGCAAGCATTGCAAAGCACTGGCCACCCACAATAGTAACCCAGATGAGTAGATGGTGAATACAATACCCACCTGTGTGGGCCAATCCAGACACTGCACACCTGAGCCACACTGCAGACCATTGTCATGTGGCCTGATGCCAAGGTATACCCTTTACCTAGCCTTGTACAGCCTTCTGGCACAGTCAACCACTACACAACTGTGAAGCAATACACCCATGCATGTCAGTACTGGCAAATCTGTGTCTGTGTGGGTGTGTGGAATATAATGATTTGGACACCATTCACACTCACTACACCTCCCATTGGCCTACTGAAGCATGCCTTTTGATGTCAGATACCTTGACATACCCTTTGCTCATATATCAGCCTGATAACCTATGTGGTGCATGTGATACTTGTTTATTACTGTATTGTGGCAAACTAGCTAGTTAGGAAGTCTAATCCTGATCCTGCCAATGGTGGTAATGTGTGTGACTCCCTGAGAAAATGTGGCCGTGTCGACCTTGACACCTGTCCTTGTGGACAGGTACATGTACTACACCCACCTAATACCTCCTTTATCACTGTTGCTGATGTCACTCACTGTCAAATATACATTTGGACAGCTCCCAAACATGTAAGCTCTGTGGTGCATGCAATAACTGCATAGACATGTAATAGCAATACATAGTCAGGCAGGGATTTGAAACCCTGTACTTTTAAGTGTGTAATACAAGCATGCTTAGCGTTTACTCTCCCACACCCTCCCTGTCTTACTTTGTCTCTGTCTGTCTCTTTCACTCCCTCTCTGGATGTGGAGAAGTACAACTGCTTTGCTTAGGCAGCAGCTTGTGTTTTAAGTGATGCTTATGATTAGCTGATGGCCTGTGCATGAATTGCAGTCCACCACTAGCTGATTGCATGTGGAACAGCTGTGGTAGCATTCCCATAGCCAATTGCATGGAAACACACTCCTATAACTAGGAACATCATGTGGGTGTTGGCCCTTTTCATTTACTGTGAGTAGGACTTCATGTCGGTGATTGGCAAACAGCATCACAGATGGTAGTGGGATATAACTCTAACATACACTGTGAAGACAGACCAACAAACAGGAGGGGGATGTTCCAGACATGACTACAGAATGTAAGTTTTGTTCTTCTGCATTTGGAGTAATGTTGGTTTAACAGTGTTTGTGTGGATATGACTTTTCTACATGATTTAATACCTGTCATGACAGTGTTATGTGTTTGAGGAAACTCCCAACTGTAAGGTTATTTGCAGACTTGCCAGTGTTAAAAGTCGTATGTGTCTTGTGTTACTCACAGATTACTTATCTTGGAACTGCAGAAGCATAGTCTGAGGATTGCAGTCAGTACATAGTGACAGCCATGAGAGTTACTTCATATACCTCATAGGGCATATGTCACAACAAACCCTGTTGCAACAGTAAATATATGAGTTTATCACAGCAACGTTTCAATATTGGCCTTATGTTTGTGCCTCCAGCCACAACTCTTTCAACCTTTGTACATATGTCATGCAGGAAAAGGTGCATATGTTCTGTACACCATTATTTATAGGCATAATACCTGATAATAAGCCAGTGAGATATCAGACGCTAGACATATGTATAGCAGGGGTTACAATTGAGGACATAACCTTGGCATTCTGTGGTTGTCTGTACAGTAGTGAGGTCCGTGTACTTATGGTGATTGTCGACAGTGTGTGTATTGCAAATATGTACCTTGACCTGTGTACAGACTGTGGTAGATGTTATTGTTCTTTTTCTTGTTCTATCTGATGTTACATGCTGCTCTAGTGTATGGTACCCTATCAACTTACATGTTTGTAGGGCCAAACACACATATGGTCCATACCACAGACAGGTATCGGACCATACTGTGTAGTGGCACAGTACATGTACGGTTAATGTGTGAGTGGCAGATATGAGGATGGTGTTGATTAGACAGTTCATATACTGCAATATTAAGCTTGTTTACCATATGTGGCTGTGGCTGTGTGTGGGAATGCACTTTCACACAGGTGTCTGTTACTCTGTGCTGTGACATGCCTGTTGAGCCTGCTATATTTGCAGGTACATGTGTATTCCCCCATAAAAAATGTAGACCAGTGTTGTGGCAGTCTGCCTGTAGTTTGCACAGTGCTTTGTTACATGCATAGCAACTTAGTGTACTTACCCAATGTGATGTTATGTCCAGATATTAGCCAGATGTACTGCTGCCAGGCCACCATAACTGTCACGTATTTCTGACAAGCAGTGGGATGCTGTACAGATGTATGTCACTAACTAGTGGGTAGTATATGGCCATATGACTTCTGCACCACGGGTTATTATGTGTCAGGACAGACAGGAGTGTGTGAATGCATAACCTATGTGGGCATATGTAGTCCAGGATTTCCATGATACACCTGTTTACATGGCTGTTAACATCCACATTGTCAGGATTGGTCCATATTTCTTGTACTAAGGGATTCTGTGTATACCTCTGGACTGACCAGAGTGTGTCAGACTGTCCATAGTTATTGGTCATATCTCTGCTGTATTCCGCAGGACCATTATTGTGATATCAGTGGTACTGTACTATGATGTCCTTAGTATGTCTGTCAGTAACTGATGGTGTACATGTCAGTAGCAGATGTGACTTCCCACACACAACATTCCTGTTAAGACAACCCCTGTTACAGTAGCAACAGTCTACATATATACCTGCAATATGTAAATGACATCCCCTTGCATTAAGAGGTTGAAACTGTTGGTGCTGAGGTATGACTCCACTCCATGTTCTGGACATATGTTAAAAAAAAAAAAAAAAATATATATATATATATATATATATATATATATATATATATATATATATATATATATATATATATATATATATATATACACACATCTATGTATGTCTACAGGTATACAGTTTTATATATATATATATATATATATATATATATATATATATATATATATATATACACACACATATATGATGTACACACACACACACACACACACACACACACACACACACACACACACACACACACACACACACACACACACATATATATATATATACATACAGATAGATCTATATATGGCGATATATATGATGCAATATACAGATGTATATAAATACATATATATGAATATATATGTTTATTTACATGTACACATATATCTACATATGTATATATCCATAGCCTTGTCATGTGTAAACATTACTGTTGTGTATACCTTCCCAGATATATCACACCATATGTATCTGATACGTGTATATTTAGATATAACAACATATGTGATGCAACACTAATATCACTAACAAGTACTACACAATTGCAGAAGGCACAGCAATTGTTCAATACTTTTCAATATGTTTACTGACAGATATATTGGAAAAACAACAACTGTTTTCACAGCTGTCATGGTGTAGTGGTTAACCGTTGTGACTATAGTGTACAGGGTCCTGGGTTCAAGACCTGCAAGGGCTGTTTATTTTGTTGCTGGGCAGAACAAGGGCTGTTGGATACTGAGTGGTTAACGCAGTTTTGAGCAGCTATAAGTGCATTTGTGTGAGTTTGCGTGAAGCTGAGCAGTGCTAAGGTACGGTTAAATGTACGGGCACTTTCACCATGTAGGCTTCACTTTCCAGTGCGTAAATGTGCGTAGCTATTGTATTTACAGCAATGCTGACACCTGCTGAGCATGGCTCAGCCCTGGTAACCAGTGCTCACATTCCAGTCTGATAATATAGCAGAGTAATGACATCGTTAATAAGTGTATGTAATGCCATGTACATAACATACGTCTATGTGCTGTCATTACAGTAGCAAGAGGTGTGAGTCTACTGTCTGGGACACTTGAATATATATGACTTTCACAACACTCTTATCTGTGTGAATGTGTTACATACATGGGTAATATCCTGGGTTATATGCAGTCACACTGGCATGTAGTGTATCATTATGTTACTACTGTTGACAGTGCTTTCCCAAGTATGAGTAGAATGCGAATTGTAGTACTGGAAACAAGCACCACTGCATGCAAAGATGGATTCTGTGTCCTCACTGTCATGTTCCTGATGTGGGAGCTGTGTCTCATTAAATATTTCCTACTGGATAATGATCTGACATGTGGAAAATAACTGTAGACTACTGTGTATATAGCACATGTCAGTGAGGGCTGCCATCATGTAGTAATGGCATACCTATTGGTGTCAGACATCTATCTGTCAACACATTCACCCTAATGCATAACTAGTTGGCGAGCTTATGTCTGTCAGTCCCCTGTAGAGATGTGCAGATGTCAGGTATCCATCTTGGATGCTTACAGGCAATCTATGCTTGACTGACACTGACATGTCTGCCCAGCTGTGTTATAAATGCCACAGATAGGACTCAACACCCTGTATACACCACATGCCATGGATACCTCAACTACACTACCACAGTCAACAGAACCTGCTTGGGTACAGGTCTCCAAGACATATGCTAACCATGTTATGTCAACCCAGTGCGTCATTAAGTATTTCCTCCTGGATATTGATCTGGCATGTGAATATTAACTGTAGACTACTGTGTGTATAGGATATATCATTGAGGGCTGCTGTAATGTAGTAATGGCGTACCTATCAGTCTCAGATGTCTATCTGTCAACACATTGATCCTAATGCATAGCGAGTTGGCGAGCTGATGTCTGTCAGTCCTCTTTACAGATGTGGAGATCTCAGGTGTCCATCTTGGATGCTTACAGGCAATCTATGCTTGACTGACACTGACATGTCTGCCCAGCTGTGTTATAAATGTCACAGATAGACTCAACACCCTGTATGCACCACATGCCATGGATACCTCAACTACACTACCACAGTCAACAGACCCTGCTTGGTCTGGTCTCCAAGACAGACACTAACCATGTTGTGTAATACATGTTGCATACATGTCAACTGGAGCACCTCACCGGACCTCTGTAAGAGGCACCCAGAAGATTGGCTGATGCATGTCACTCTCACACTGAGGGTCACCCCAGTGGCATCTGTTGATAGATGGCCTGCTGGCACATGGCAGGTGGCATGATACTACTGTATGCACATCCCCTACACTTCCCATCTCTCCATGAATAATAGCCTGGTACACACCTATGAACACCTGCACCGATGCACCCCAGTACTGAAAAATGTGTACATGTGCATTACTGAGAATATCAGTGACTGTGTGTTTGTAGACCTGTAGTTGGGAATACCCTGAAGCCCTTCACACCAACCGCAACACCCACTGCCATAGTTAGATGTGGTTGCTTCTGTACCAGATATTACATGTACCTTGTTATGCTCCTCTCCCTAAGGGCTACCCAGGCCTTGCTGTACCAACACAACACTGTTGTACAAATGGGTTGATAGGCATGGGATACCCACTGAGTTCTGGCAAGTGTGTGTATGTGTGCATGTGTGTATATATGTAGGGTACAGCATTCCGAGGCCACATACTCCTATTACAATATGCATTGCCACACAGTTTTAGGGATAAGTGATGTTGCTGCCCATAGGAGAGACATGACAATGCATCACCCTACTATGCTTGTGGCGTGTGCATTAGATGCATATCCCTGTAGTAGCACTCTTGGGATGGACAAGGGGTTTTATTGCAGTCCTGGTCAATGTGTGATGGTGGGTATGTCTAAGTGTCATCATGGGTTCCAGTGCATACAACATCCACAGTGGGGTGGGGGTGCTGGGTATACTGTCATTACACCATGGTACTCCCGGTACATGTCCCATGTACCACTGTATGGTGACCACTGTCACCATCAACCATACAGGTAACTGATAACACTATCCAGCCCGGTTATGCATGTGCTGTGTGCAACCTACCTGTGACACAATGGACAAACTGACAAGGTAGTTAGCACTGACAGGCCCAGGTCTCTCAGATGTGTGTCTGACTGTTATGTTTTTGTCAATGTGTATATCATGGTGTGTCACACTATGTATTGTCCATAAACAACCATTACATCCCACATTACCATTCTGTACATGCCTGGGGATGTTCTGCATAAAACATGTAATGTGGAACACACCTCACCCTAAAAGCTGTGTGGTGTGTGCAATTAAAGCCACACATATCAGTAGCACTACATTCCTAGGTAGGGGTCTAGTCCCAGTGTTGCCAAGTAAAATGTGCATGTATGTGGAGGGATCTGCTTCAGGTTGCACAATATACATGCCCCAGTGGGTCATGTGTCCAAGAACTGTGTGGCATATGCTAAAATTTCGCATGTATCATCCTGTGGACATACATTCCATCACAACTAGTGTTAGATGTGTAAATGTCCTATTCCCCACCATATAAAAATTCGATCATTGCAATTCTGATTTAAAATCCTATACAATACAATTAAGAGGTTTCTTTTTTTCATTATTGTCATAGTGAGAAAAAGGGGAAGAGGTGGCAATACTAAAGTGATTTTAGAACTAAGAGAAACAAAATGACAATTGACACTAAATGCCAAGAATTTCCCAGGTATAAATGAAAATATTTCTATTGTACCCTTTCTCAAATGGAAGTCTTTTAATATTTAATAGCCAGTATGCATTTTTAAGTATGTTAAAAGGGTGGTCTATAAACTACTCTAGTATTTTTAACATGTTTAATACAGGTTTTATATTCAATACAATTGTATTGTATAGGATTTTAAATCAGAATTGCAATGATCAAGTTTTTATATGTCTGATGTCATGTGTATTTTAATATAAATAGGAAGTGATGTGTATGTTGAGTGACTTTGATGATGTTATGTGTATTTTATTATAAAAAGGAAGTGATGTGTATGTTTAGTGACTCTGATGATGCCTAGGATTTGAAGGTGAAAGCACTTAGTCATGAATAAAGCTGGTTCTCTCTCCTGCCACTGTGCTGTTTTTTCCACGTTTTTTATTTTCGGTTTTATAATGCATCATGGCTGGACAGCCACACTTCCTGACGTGTAAGCATTAAACGTTACTGCTGACAACATGTTACACAGCCATACATTGGTACACTGTAGTACCGTGAGCATCAGAACCATATTACCCTGTCCCTGCAGCGATGTTTTGGATGACAGGGATGTGGCACAGGTATCATCATATGCACAGGGTGTGTTGTTGGTTTGCCAGAGACCTAGGCTAGGCCATACATTTGACACCATGTGTGTGAGTGAGGGGTTTTAATTACTGATATAGCCATGGTGATGTGGTGTGTGTAGGTATAGGGTTGCCCTAGGTGTGTTTGTATTGTGTGTGAGTATGCATGCACACAGTTCTGCCAAGTGGCCGCCCTATACGGGTGTTTGTTGGACAGCTGCAGACCATACCTGGCAGGATGTGTAGTTCACCGCTTCCAGCCATGGACATGAGAACTGTGCCTGCCAGGAGTTCCACAGGCATGTCCAGGTACAAGCCACAATATGGTACTCTCCCCTGATGATGACATATGTCCGCTGGAACCAGGTCCCTCCTGGGACTGGCCAGGTCCACGTGCACGTGGCCTGCTGTGCTGTAGTGTGGACAGTGCCCCCTGCAGTGCTGGGGCTGGTACTGCCACTACAGGAGTGGCTTGGTATTCTTGCACATCCACGTTGACCGTCAGCTGCTGGTGTTGCTGGCCTACGTCCATGTAGCGATCACACCACTCCCACCACATTCTCTAGCACGGACAATCCACGGTCAGTGAGTCCTACCATCTCACCCCGCCATCTGTCGATGACCTCTGTAAAATAATGGAGGGCACCTGCAAGATCACGGATGTTGTCAGTTACAGCTGAAAGAGTAGCGCTCTGCAGCCTCAAACCCCATTTGGTGCACTGTTCCATACATGCCTGCACCTCCATGACAGCCTGAAACATGCATCTGGTTGTACCAGATGTGGCAAATCTGCCAAGGGCATTATGACCAGTAGCCCTCCAATGAGCACCCCTGTACATCTGCCTAAGTGGTACCCTGTTGGACATCCGGCTATAGCTGCTGTTTTCAGACACAGCAGCCATAGATACCACACTGTCATGTGCACTGCCACCAACCACCAACTGTCTATCTGCTATGGCCACTGGTGATGGGGAATCTATAGACACTGTCACTGTGTGCAGGGATGGGGTGGATAACAGGGGGATGTCAAACAGTAGTGCAGTTTTGGCCTCTGACAACCCCGCTTGTGCCTGCCTCAACACACCTATCATCATTTTCAGTGTCTGTATGGACACCAACATCAGATTGCCTGCAAGAGGGAACCTTACCCACCTCGCCACCTGTGAGGGGAAAACAAGAAATGCACTTTAAGACCTGTACGTCATTGCTTAACAGTACACACACACACACACACACACACACACACACACACACACACACACACACACACACACACACACACACACAGTCAATAATGTCACACACTGGAGTGTCATACAAAATTCC